>NW_027397969.1:0-15231 GCF_003265705.2 Callorhinus ursinus
TCTGCCATCCAGAATTCAGAGTGGTTTGCCAAGGGACTTGGCCTACCTGAGCCTCGGTTCCATGTCTGTACCATGAGGATCCAGTGTGCACTTTCCTCTTGGGTTTTGTGTGGGAAAAAGTCAATGAGCCTTTACATACTTCTCCAGGAGGCAGTGACCTGCTTCATCCTGGGAGCATGGGGAGGCAGTGGGAACCTGCTGTAGACAGCCTTGCTGGGGCTCTAAAACTCTCCAGTTTCCCCAGGGCATCATTTACTCAGTATATGGAGATAAGAAATAATAACACTGCCTCAGCACAATGTTGGCACACATATATACTAACTGGGAGTGATGATCTATTTTTCTACATGAATATCCATTTAAGGGTAGGGGGCACAGACAAGGATGAAGGGACCAATGAAACCAACAAGGAGGAGATGACATTTGAAATGGATTTTGAAGGACAAGCACCCGTGTGCCTTGCAAAGTAGGACTGGAAGGGCATTCCAAGTAAGGGGAAGAGCAGGATCAAAGGCAGGAAGGGAGCAAGCAAGTGCACCAAGTATTCAGGAAATGTTGGGGGGTTGGTTTATGGTGGCTATATTGGTGTGTGTGTGCATGTGTGTGTGTGTATGTGTGTGTCTGCAAATGAGTTTTGAGTGTAGACGGAGCAAACAGGGAAAGAGCTATACAGCTTAGTCTAATCCTGTGCCACCTGTGGGAACACAAAGACCAAGATAGAACTTGTAATGGGATCACAAGAAGGCTGAAAGTCCATGGGACGCCTGTGGGGGAGAAGTTCCGTGATCTCTGCCAAAGCATAGAGACACGTCTCAGAAAAGATCCTGGAGTCCGTGTGTTTCCTTCTAAATTTACTTTGTGTTCTGACCTATAGTCTTCCTCCAGAAAGAATCTCGCTGCCTCCTAGAATCAAGATGAATTTCTCATTTTTTTCAGGAGATCACCTTAATTTCTTTTCTCCCTGTGGAATAAAGCAGCTTCATCTTGCCTACATCCAAATAATCCTTAAAATACCACATTGTGAGTGTCTGTTTATGGAGGTGAGGGCTTCAAAGGGGGTGGTCAGAACAATAGAGATGTGGCCTAAGTGAACAATTGTGCAAGAGGCCTGGAGTTTAGAGAAATAGCCACCCCCTAAGGAATTCATGCAAAGACCCTTTGAAACACTGAGTGAAACAGTAAACATCCATATCTCTGTGACCTTGGAATTCTCAAACAGGCAAATCTTGAATGGAATCCAATCACAGTTATGACTTTTGGTCTGTATATTTTTGGCAAAGACATTGTTTTTAAAAATTTGAATTAGAAGACGAACCATGAGAGATGATGGACTCTGAAAAACAAACTGAGGATTCTAGAGGGGAGGGGGTAGAGGGATGGGTTAGCCTGGTGATGGGTATTGAGGAGGGCACGTTCTGCATGGAGCACTGGGTGTTATGAACAAACAATGAATCATGGAACACTGCACCAAAAACTAATGATGTAATATATGGTGATTAACATAACAATAAAAAAATTTAAAAAAAAAATTTGAATTAGATGCCAACCCAATTTCATATATACACATCTTGAATTTCGGGCATTCCTTAAGTGTTCAGAAAATCTGACAATACTTAGAACCGTACCCACTTGTTCTCCATTGGAGCTGCTGTCAGTCTTCAGGGAGGCAGTCATTCTCTACTTTCTGCAGCCTCCGCCACTTTCTACTGCCCCATCCTAGCCCCAAATGTAACCTGTCATTTATTGTCACACTTGTGCTATTGTATTCCTTGTAGCCGAGTTAAAAAGAACATGAACAATTCCTTGAGTGTTTTAAACAAGGTGACAATCAAACAGTGGTTGAGGGCAAAGCACATAGTAGGTGTCAAATGGAAGTGTTACCTCTTCTCCTTTCAAGCATTTTTTTTATCATCCACCTGATAAAATCCATACAGTTTAGTGCAGCATTTAAGGTCATCCTATTTATGCAATGATTTATTTTTAAAAGCATTGGTTGAGGGCTTTCTACATGCCCAGCACTGGGACACAACAGGGCTCCAGAAATCAATTAGGTATCATCCTATCCTTCCCTTCAACTTCCCAGTCTAAATGCTGTGGTAGGAATTCACCCCAACCATTCTGGTTCACTTTGCCCAGTCAAGTTGAATGACCACCCCTCCTTCATGCCTTTCCTTAGGCTCTCACTGTACCCCAAATGCCCCCTCACAAGCCCATCTATGTCAGAATGTCCAGACCCCATACATGTTGAGCCTTGGATCAAACATCACCTTTTGTGTCATTTTCCATGTCCTTTTTCATTGTGTAATCACCTGACTCCGTGTAGAACTGGGTTGGAAATCCAGCACAAGGAACCAGAGGAGACTTTGGCAATTATTATACCTAACACCTCAATATCCAGACGAACTGAGACCAGAGGGGAGAGTGACTTGGCCAAAACCAAGTTGGTGACAGAACTGGGGCAAACTCATGGTCAGTGCTATTTAAATTCCCCCAAAGAGTTGCTTCTTAGTTTTTAATACGTGAGAATTTCTTATTCACCTCAGTTAATTCAACATCTAGTCTAGTGCATGGCATACAACAGGTAATGCTTGTTTAATGAGTGAATGAAGGAGTGAGGGAGGGAGGAATGAGAATAATTTGGCTAAGAGAATGGTGAAAGAGGTTTTGACATTCAAGACTAAAGTCAAGGAGAAATGTGAATAGATGGGCTGGTCTAGTAATTCCAGGAGCCAGAAGGATTCTTGACCTCACTCTTTATTTTTTTTATTTTTATTTTTTAATTTAAATTCAACTAATTAACATATAATGTATTATTAGTTTCAGAGGTAGAGGTCAGTGATTCATCAGTCTTATGTAATACCCAGTGCTCATTACATCACATGCCCTTCTTAATATCCATCACCCTTGATCTCACTCCTAAGCAGGGAGGCATGTGTCAGGGTAGTGGAAAGGTCATTCTATGGCCCTGCATTGCTGAACTATTGCCCAGCACTGACTGCCCCTGCTCTTGTCAAGCAGGTTCCCACCAAGCTGAAGCCACGGGAATCTACAGCCTCACCCTGCTCTCCTTCCTTCTTCTGGCTACTCAGGTATTCTTGCTGGAGGGAAAACAGGAATTTTGGAAAGGGCAAAGCAGCATAGCAAGCAAAGATCAATGGGTTCCTCTGGGCAAGCCAGGGAAGCTGGCAACAAAAGTACATGGTCCTTGGCATGATTGTCACCCCAGCCGAGGCCACAAGTCATTTGACTGTGTTATAGCATGAAGAGAACATTGCCATGAAGACTGTGTGCCCCCAACTGGACCACAAGTTTTCCTGTGTCCCGGCTGGTAATCCAGCTTCCTGCATGGAGTGTTTTAAATCTGAGATGATGTACTGGACAAATTGCTCATTCCTTGAGTCACCAGAGTAATGTCTGTGAGGACTCTAATCATGTCCTGAGGTCCAGCCTGTACAGCTGTAAAAGTTTACGAAATCCAATCTCAAATTAGTGTAATTCACTCTGATCAACAATCCCAGCTATGACAATGTGGAACTCAACCCCTGGTGGCCTATCATAGTCAAAGGGGCACCCCCAACAAGCTCTAAAAATGTGAAACATTACTTTCCCAACCAGCAAATGTAGACTACTCCACCCTTCCCTAAAAAGGCGATCCAAGTACTAGGGACCACCGCAACAGTGCCCATTGTAACTGAAGAAACCACCTCCACAGAGCGGTTGGTTGTGGAAGAGACAACCACTACACAGAAGACCATGATCACAGGGACCACCACACAGAGGTACCACCACCAAATTCAAGTGTAAGGATAATTCAAATATCTTTACAAAGGATAATTATAAGGATAATTCACCAAAATGATGAATTCTCCTCCTCATCATCAATACTTACATTTATCTCTCACTTGCCATGTGCGAGGCACTGTGCTAAGCTTTTTCCATGGAGTCTGCATGCATTCACTCATTCACTCATTCATTCAACATGTAATTTATTGAGCACTGACTCTGCCAGACTCTGTTCTAGGTGTTGGAGATACAGCAGTCCACAGCAGATGAGCATATGGATGCTCTGCCCCCATGGAATTACCAGTGGGGAAAGTGATGATAAACTCCCAGATACACAAATGATAGAGAGAAAAAGTAAACGATAGAGGGGTAAAAGTGATGAAGGGTAGCCAATATTAGATAAGATGACAGGGAAGGTATCTCTCTGGAGGCAACTTTTGAGCCTACCATGAATAAAGTGAGGAGTCAACCTGGATCTTTTTCTAGGGTAAAGATGTTCCAAATAGAGGGAACAGTCAGTACAGAGGCCCAGAAAAGATGAGCAACTTGCCAGGGTCCCAAAACATGAAGTGGCAGAGCCTGTAAATGAGAAACCCAGGTCTGGAGTCTCCCCAGCCCTTTCTGTGTCTGAAGCTCATGATTTTCCTCACTTGGTGGGAGAAGAGTAAAACTTGTGGTTTTAGATGCAGACCAAGCCATAAAGTAAAAAGGATGCCTCAGTCCCTTCTATTTGTACTTCCCCTTTCCCTTCCCTACAAAGAGAAAGTTTCATAAGCTAAAACTTCCCTTCATGCTTAACCTTCTGTCATAATCACATCCTGAAAGGTTCTTTTAAAAACACAGTGCAAAAAATAGATAAAAAGAAACCACAACACAAATGCTGCATTAGCTTGTATCCAACTTGGCACTCCATAATTTTTCTTTGAGGACTTTCTGAATATGAGGTGGAGGAGCCAGTGTGTGTTTGTGTGTGTGTGTGTGTGTGTGTGTGTGTGTGTGTGTGTCCCTATTCCCTTTGATAACAAGAGATGGGAGGCTTTTAGGTAGGTAAGATGTACTGAAGGATGGCATATCTGCATCTCCTAAAACTGCTCAGTGTTGGAAATCTCTCTCCTATCTTAGAAAACCACATTTCAGCACTAGCTCTATACAGGAACCCGTAACCACAGCAGTGCCAACATATCTCACTGGCCATCCATCTATCCACCTTCTTCCCCAGGCTCCCTGTTAAATTGGTTTTAATCAAACAACCAATGGAGGCTTGTCATCTAGCTCTTGGTGGCTGCAGTCAATCTTGGCACATCTTGGCTTATAGAGTGTCTCTCTAATCCTGGCCTCTGTCATCACACAGAGTCATCCCCTCTGTGTTTATGTCCAAATTTCCCTCTTCTTAGGGGGACACTAATCATTGGACTGGAGTCTATCACCTAGTATGACCTACATCTGCAAAGTCCCTATCTCCAGGTAAAGTTACATTGACAACTTCCAGGTATACACGAAGTTTGGGGGAACATTATTCAACTCACAACAGTCACCCAATAACAATAACAAATAACCAAAAAAAGAAAGAAGTGAACTTGAAGGAGAGCAACCCTAAAGACTCAAAATGTAACCAGCAAAGTTGGAAAGGACAGAAAATAAGATTTTATCAGGCACATGCAAAATAGTGACTTGCTTCCCCCTTAATTTTGTGTTTATCTTTATGAATACATAAGGAATCCACCTCTTCTGTACTTAAATTGTCTCTCCATTTAACCAAGTGATGCCTGTATTATAAAATGAACTTACCTGTGAGAACTTTTTAGAACTACCTGATGCCTGGGTCCCTGCCCCAGAGATTCTGAGGAATTCGTAGAGATGCACACTTTTAAATTTCTCCAGGTGATTCTAATGTACAGCCAAGGTTGAGAAACATTGCTCTAGATTAATTAAATCAGAATCTCCGGAGTATACCCCCAGGCAGTGGTATTTTGATTTAATTTCTAGGTAATTTTCACATGAAATCTGTTAAGAAATATTAATACAGCCTGCATATGTATTTTATCCTCTTTATATATATTTATCTATGATCTACTATGATGTATCAGACTAGGTCTAACCTCCTAGGAGCTCAGTGTTAGTGAAGGAACCAAGACATGTTTGATGAGTGTCTAGAGACACAAAAGTCTGGGGGCAGGGGTGAGGAACAGGGGAGGTTTCCTGCCATTGAATTTCTAAAAAATATACACCAAGCATCTACTATGACACACTTATCAATTCTGTTTCTTAAAAAGGCTGTGTCCCTTTCACTTGTCCCCTAAAATAATCCTCACCACAAGAGGTCAGCAGTTTTATTCTTAATTATAAATTATGGTCCTGTAGCTTAGAGGGGTGTGAGTTGTCCAACATCTAACAGATTGTAAGGTTTTACACTGGAAGAGGAATTAGATCTGTTCAATTCTATAGCTTATAGCTTTTAATACATAAACCTCACCATCTAGCATGAGTTTGGGCACAGACTGCTTTATACCCAACTTCAAACTCACTAGAGCAATTCTCAAGAAAAAGTACAAAGAAAGACCACCATATAGCTATTTGGTATTTTTTTAATGATGAAATGCAACTTAAATCAGTGCTACTCAAAGTATGGCCTGAGGAGCAGAAGCATCAGCATCACTTGGGCAGCTTTAGAAATCTTAATTATCAGGTTCCAACCCAAACATACTGAATCAGAGTCTCTGAAGATGAGACACACAAATGTGTATTTTAACAGCTTTCCAGATGAGTCTGAAGTACAGTCAAGTTGACCAAGCAATATTTCAAATCACCCTAAAGGGAAAGGTCTTGATCTATTTAAAAAATAATATTTATCCAAGAGCTGTGGCTTAGCTGATCAAAAACTACAGATTGTTGGCAGAGAAATCTGTGCATATATAACTATTATACAAGAAAAGGGAGGGGCGCCTGGGTGGCTCAGTTGGTTAAGTGACTGCCTTTGGCTCAGATCATGATCCTGGAGCATTGGGCTCCCTGCTCAGCGGGGAGTCTGCTTCTCCCTCTGACCCTCCCCCCTCTCATGTGCTTTCTCTCTCTCATTCTCGCTCTCTCAAGTAAATAAATAAAATCTTTAAAAAAAAAGAAAGAAAAGGGAGAAAGTGGGGGCAATCTGGACAGTGTTTTCATGGAAGAGTTTTACAGGACTAACCACCAGGCTCAAAGCCCACCCTCAGTTTGAAATGTCTGTCTCCATTCCCATCTTCCCATATAGGTGTTCCTGCACTACCTCATGCCTTTCCTGAACTACTGCTATGTTCCTCCAGGTCAAAGCAGTTGTTCTATTGCTTCTCTGTCCTCCCTAAACAAGCATTTATTTCATAACCTTGTCCCCCAACAAGATCTCAAATGCTTGTACACAAGGTTCGTATCTTAAATTTCTTTGATTCTCCACCATGAGGGGCAGTATGTATTGATGCTGGATTCAGAACCTCATTTTGAATAAAGGTCTCCTATAAGAAACCAACACAAAGTCCTGAGTCTTGTTTCCTCCTCAGAAAAATGGAGAGGGGATTGCACCCACCTCTTTGGGTAGATGTGATGGTCGACATGATGTTGAGCACAGGGTAAGGTTTAACAAATAGAAGCCAGTATCACTTGCCTATAGTAGACTTTCAATAAATAACAGATCAAGGTTCTCTGTGATACAGTGAACTCCTTATTACTGGAAGATTCATAGGTTGGCTGACCTATTCATGAGATATCATGAAGAAATATCTTCATTCAGTTCAAAAAGGAAAGGGAAGGGAAAACAGCAGAGTGGGAAGCACCAAGCACCTGCCTCTCCACCCAGTCAACAACTGCACCAAGAGAATCTATCCAGTGTATGTATTTTGGCATTCTGGAGGCTACTGAAACTTGCAAATAATAGGGGATGGCTTGGACGGTAAATTGTGATTGACTGAAGACAATTTCCTCTCTTAGCTGGGCAGGAGCTACCCATCTTCTACCCCAGCCCTGTGGCAGGCAGCTCTACACATGTTCATGAGTCAGTCTAGATGCAGCTTGTGGGTGTCAGTTGGGAAATAAGGATTCTATCCTTCAAATACATGGATTCATGTTTTGATCACAAATTGCTGCTTCTAATCACAGAGGTGCAAACACAGAGGTGAGGAGCCTTCATTTCACTTCTTCCCCATGGTTGCAAGTCCCTGCCTCCCTGGCTTAACAAATTTCCAAGGTGTTTAGAAAACCAGTGCCTTTTTTCTCTCTCTTCATTCTTCTCTTTTTCTCCTTTCCAGAGCCAGACAGTAAAAACTAGAACATTCAAAAGCAACTGCACATGTAAGAGGAAATTACAAAGTCATTGACATACCCAGGTAAAGATGCAGATTCAGAAAAGAACTGAGATCTTAGATTTACACCCCAGGCTGATCCATGGCATGAAGACAATTTACAAAATTCAGATAGAACAACAATAATAAAACAGCAAGCCCTGAGAAACGAGGAGAATCTAAATTCCAGAGTTACCACATTATTAGATTAAAATGTCCAGTTTTCAACACAGTCACAACAACAAAAAAGCATAAAAAGAAATAGAAATTGTGTCCCATTCAAAGGGGGAAAAAGTTAAGCAACAGAAATTGTGCCTGAGAAAGAGGAAATGACAGACATGCTAGACAAAAACTCAAAACAGCTGTCCTAAAGATGTCCAAAGAACTGAGGTTATGGATAAAGTCAAACAATATATGAATAAAATGGAAACATAAAAAAAGTGATATAAAACCTAAAAAGAAACTTAAAAAACTCTACGACTTAAATATAACTGAAATCGATTCTGCTGGAGAGAATCAAGGCAGATTTGAGTAGGTAGAAGACAGAATCAGCAAACTTCAAGATAGGACAATTGAAATTGTTGAGTTTGGAAAACAGAAAGAAAAACAATTTAAGAAAAGTGAACAGTGACTAAGGGACCTGTGGGACCAACAAATGGACAAACATGCATTGTGGGAGTTCTAAAGAAAAGGAAGAAAAGAGAAAGGGGCAGAGAGATTATTTGAAAAAACAGTGGCTGAAATCTTCCCAAATTTGATGAATGACATGCATACAAACATCCAATAGGCTCAACAAACTCCAAGTAGGATGAATTCAGAGACCTACACTTAGACACATTATAATCAAATTATCAAAAGACAAAGACAAATCTTGAAAGCAGCAGGAGAGAACCAATTTTTCACATTTGAAAGTTCGCTTTTGAATGTTTACATACAAGGGATCCTCACAAAGATTATTGACAGATTTCTTATCAGAAACTTTGGAAGCTAAAAGGCAGTAGGCAGATATCTTAAAAGTTGTAAAAGAAGAAAACCCTGTCAAGCAAGAATCCTGTATTCAGCAAAACTGTCCTTCAAAAGTGAAAGAGAATTTAAGACTTACCCAGATAAACAACAACTGAAGGAGTCCGTTACCACTAGATCAGCCCTGCAAGAAATATAAATGGGAGTCTGCAAGTGGAAAGGAAGGACACTAGAGAGTAACTCAAGCTATACGAAGAAACAAAGATCCCAGTTAAGGTAAATACTTTAGGAATTATAAGAACTCGTTTGAGGGGTGCCTGCGTGGCTCAGATGGTTAAGCATCTGCCTTCGGCTTGGGTCATGATCTCAGTGTCCTGGGATTGAGTCCCACGTCGGGCTCCCTGCTCAGTGGGGAGCCTGCTTCTCCTTCTCCCTCTGCCTGCCACTCCCCCTGTTTGTGCTCGCTCTCTCTCTGACAAATAAATAAATAAAATCTTTAAAAAAAAAAGAACACATTTGATTATAACAAAATTATAAGTTCACTTTCAGTTTTCTACATGATTTAAAAAGACTAAGTTTAAACAAAAGCAATTACTCATCTAAAACCTAGATGAACATTTGCAAATTGTGTATCTGATGAGGAAATAATATCTAGAATATATGGAGAACTCCTAAGCTCACAAGAAAAAAGAACAATACAAAAATGTGCAAAGATCTTGAATAAACATTTCTCCAAAGAAGATATAAAAACGGCCAATAAACACATGAAAAATGTTCAATATCCATATCACTAATCAAAACCATGGTGATTTACAACCTCACAACCATTAGGATGGTTATGATTTAAAAAATAAATAAAATGACAACGCTGTGCACTCTTGGTAGGAATGTTAATGGTATGGCCTCTGTGGAAAACAGTATGAGGCATTTCCTCAAAAAACTTAAAATTAGAATTACCATATGATCGAACAATTCCTCTTCTAGGTATATACTCAAAATAATTAAAAGTAGGATTTCTAAGTTATTTGTACACCTATGTTCACAGTAGCATTATTTATAATAGCTAAAATGTGGGAGCAACTTAAATGTTCATCGACAAATAGATGGATAAACAAAATGTGGTACATACGTGCAATGGAATATTATCCAGCCTTAAAAAGGAAGAGAATTCTGACCTATGCTACAACATAAATAAACCAGGAGGACATTGTACTAGGAAAAATAAGCCAGTGATGAATAGGCAAATACTGTATGTTTCCACTTATATAATGTACCTAGAGTAGTCAAAATCCTATAGACAGAAAGTAGAATGGTGGTTTCCAGGGGCTAGAGAGAGGTGGAAGTTATTGTTTAATGGACATAGGGTTTCAGTTTTGCAAGGTGAAGAGTTCAGGAGATGGAGGTGGTGATGGTTGTACAACAATGTGAATGTACTTCATACTACTGAACTGTTACTTAAAAATGGTTAAGATGGTAAATTTTATATTATGTGTATTTTACCACAACTTTTAAAAAAAATAAATTTTGTCTACAAATGTAAAGGAAAAGAAATTACACTGGAGCAACTAGATACATATATACGAGGGGGAAAAAAAATTACCTCACTCTATGCATAAACATTAACTAAAAATGAATTCTATACCTAATATAAATGATGTTCCCTCCCCAGGTATTAGGTATGTGCTTTCCCTTCATAATTACATAATCTGTTTGTCTTAATCTAGCAACTACTACATCCCCCTTTGCCAACCAATTATTTACTCACACCCAGACTTTTCATCCAGATGGGTCAGAACCATAGGGGCAAAGGCACCGTAATAGAAGTTGTGATATTCAATGTTATCACCTATTGCTTCTCAAGTGAACCAATGTAAGAGAACTCTAAGCTTTACAAATTCTATCTACTAATCATAATTCTCATGCTGTGTGATGCTTTATATCCAGTTATCAAAACTAGGTAGTATAGAAGCAACACCCTCTCCATGCTGTCACCAATGATGCCACTTGACGATGAAAAGAGTCATGCTTCCCACATCATGGAGTTGGTGGGGAAAAGAAAAAAAGAGCAGTAGTTGGGTTATCAGGGTGGAATCATGGATATGAAGAGCCAGTCTTCGCATACCCCTACCTCTTCCACCCTAATCCTTTCCAAGCAACAGCTTCAAGGGGAATGTTCCTTCTGAGCATCACCTGCATTAACGCTCACACTGTCTGACTCTATGAGTAGTCTGAAATAAGGATAACATGGTTTATCCAGCAGTCCTTTCCAGTCAGTTCTTTTAAACTTTATTCCATCTCTTGATGATGCCACCAGCCTCAGAATGAGAAAGAACATGAAATGTCCATTGAGTGTCATATTCATAAGCTCATTGTTCAGAGCCTCTTTGTTATGAATGACATGATGTCATGTGACCACAAGTGATCCACATACCTAAAATAGATGGCACAGCTTAATCTTGAGTGCTATTCTGGTGTGGCCACAATGGGCCAAATGCACTGGAATGGCAACTCCTTATAGGGTTGTTAAAAACCAAGAGATGCCAGAAGTAGCCACATGATGACAGTAGAGGACAAGTATGTTCAATCTGTTAGACATGAACGGACCCAACCAGAGCCCTTAGAGGTCCTTGTTCACCTTCAGACAGTACCCACAGTCCTGATAAGCCATTTCAGAATCTTGGCATACAGATGGAGGCCCATCTTTACAGTCAGCCCATTGAGTTACTGGTAGGATTAGTATCCTCAGTCCAATTATGGGTGGAGGTACTAATGCTACCACCTGGGCAATGAAGGCTGGATCAGCAATATTGCTGCAGTCAGTCCCATACGATCTTGTACTTTCCCACGGGCACCCACATGGGGTACAGAAAATGTTATGCAAGCTTGCAGCAGCAGCTTTCCAGAGCACTTAGTTCCAGAGGGGTGTCTAATATATCTGTCATTGTCAACTACTAACAAGGTTGCTAATCAGAGCCTAAGAACATGGGATGAAAGGTTTTCCTGGCAACACCAGCACCATTGTTCCTAGCAACGTGCTCTAGCAATGGGGGACTTTTACTTTGCACTGGCAGTTGAACTTCTCTCCCTAATACCAACTCATATAAAGGTACACCTCAACTAAATTTGGACTTTATTCCTTTCATCTCCCCTTGTCTGACATGCCAATGCGATTAATCTGTCATTGGCTTGGAGTATGTGATTTCTTTACTGGCTCATTAAAAGATATTATTCAGTATGCTTGTTGGCATATGGAATTCCTGCATAACTGAATCTGAGTTAAACTATTGGCAAAGACAATCCCAGTCTCTTGGTGTTAGTTTGCCTCTCAAGACAAAACGAGGGCCAGAAACTTATTTCAATTTGAATTAATTATTCAATGAGTACTATGAAAATGGGGAATTTAGGTAAGGCTACAGGTAAAGCAAGGCGTATCTATTTTTCCTTTATTTTATATTCAGTTACTTTTTAAGATTACGGGGAATACAACGCTTAAATTCTGTGGAATCTCCAGCTATAGCTGTAATTGAACCCCAGTGTTATTAAGTCTGTGGAGTTTTGTTAATTGGTGCATTTTAGCCAATGCTAAATTTAACCTAGAACCTATGTTGTAGAGGTACCAAAGCCAACCAGTTCCTTTAAAAAAATTTTTTTCTTATTAAGACCCTCCCCCTTTCCCCACCAAATATGTGGTGTTTTCTCTAACACCTCTTCTCCAACTCCGACATGAATTAGGTGTCCTATAGTTCAATTCAGTTCTGACACTCCCTGGAGATTATGCATATTCCATAAATTGAGGGCTCAGTCCCACAAGACCACCACCACTTCAGATGCCAGCTGCAAATGGGGTACCCAGGCTGCCTACATGTCTGCTGGGCTGACTACAAATTCTGGGGTTCCCATGACCCCCCTCTTTTGATAATTTGCTAGAATGAGTCACAGAACTCAGGAAATTGTTTTACTTACTATTACCAGTTCATTAGAAAGATATAACTCAGGAAGAGCCAAATGGAAGAGATGCCTAGAGGAAGGTGGGGAGAGGGGGTGGTGTGGAGCTTCAGAAGTGGAGAACAAAGGCAAAATACATGAAAATAAAATTGAATTTCCTTATAACTTGCAGCCCATTGACAAATACTTGAGAGGGGCAGAGTATGATATTCCTCCAGGAACTCCCAACTGTCTTAATGTTAATGCTTTGCCAGTGGCAAAAAGCAACCTTAGCTTGACAATAGCCAGGCCTCCAGGATCCTGTAATTCTTCTTTAACATAGGAAAATCGTTTTGGAAACTTCCTTTGTCTCTACAGCGCCCCTCCAACTTAATAGTATATAACCAATCACTTTTCACCATCCCAGTGTAGGTCTTAATGCCCAGGGGGTTTGTCCTCATACTTTAAGTCCTCACACTTTTTTTGCACCAAAATGTCTCAATAATTCTTTCCTGACCATTCGCTCTTGAACCCCACATCAAATCACATCACTTCGATGCCCTCGAGGGTACATTTTCCCGGCACCTTCATGGTTCAACCTGGAAGCTCTCCAAACCCCATCGTTTAGAGGTTGTTACGGACATTTCATTAACATAGGCAGGATTGGTTACATCATTTGTACTTGCTGATTAACTCAGTTTCTAGCCCCTCTCTCCTCCCAGGAGGTGGGGGATTGGAGCTGAAAATTCCAACCCTCTAATCACATGGTTTGGTATTTCTGGTGACCAGCCGCCATCCTGAGCTATCTAGGAACTCTCAGCCACTAGTAATCTCATTAGCATATAAAAGACATTGTTATCACTTCAGAGACTCTAAGGGTTTTCGGAACTGTCTACCAGGAACCAGGGACAAAGACCAAATATTTATTTTTCATTATATATTTTTATTATATAAATTCTATTGGCATATATATTTTATTTCATATATAGTTATTATCCATATAGTTTTTATGTAAATTTTAACATATAAATTTTGGATTTCTAATTGGATCAAATTATGGAACTTTGTGTTATTTTTTTATGTTTTTTAAATTTTATTTATTTATTTGACAGAGCACAAGTAGGCAGAGAGGCAGGCAGAGGGAGAGGGAGAAGCAGGCTCTCTGCTGAGCAGAAAGCCCGACGTGGGGCTCAATCCCAGGACCCTGGGATCATGACCTGAGCCGAAGGCAGACGTTTAATGACTGAGCCACCCAGGCGCCCCTGGAACTTTGTTTTAATTTCATTATATACATACATATATACATATACATATATATACACACATATACATATAGATGTATACATATACATATATATATAAATGTTTTGTTTTGAGAGGCAAACTAACACGAAGAGACTGGGATTGTCTTTGCCAATAGTTTAACTCAGATTCAGTTGTGCAAGAATTCCTTATGCCAATAAGCATACTGGATAATATCTTTTAATAAGCCAGTAAAGAAATCACATACTCCAAGCCAATGACAGATTAATTGCATTGGCGTGTCAGGCAAGGGGAGATGAAAGGAATAAAGTCCAAATTTAGTTGAGGTGTACCTTTATATGAGTTGGTATTAGGGAGAGAAGTTCAACTGCCAGTGCAAAGTAAAAGTCCCCCATTGCTAGAGCATGTTGCCAGGGAACAATGGTACCGGTGTTGGCAGGCAAGAGGGTCTTCTTCGAGCCAGGCTGCTGCAAGGTTTTTGCTACTGCAGGTAGCGTGGCCTTTACTGTGGCAGGACCTAATGGCCCCAAGGTCTTTGGAGAGCTCTTTCAGATCAGCAAAGTGTTCCCAGATGGAACACTCTCAGATTGTCCTTGCAAACTCTTAGTATTTAGACAAAATGCCGCCTAGCCACAATTGCTACTTCACGTTTTTCTTGCTAAGCCCTCAGTGGAGCCCTTCACCAGCTCAGCTACTGAGTTCTCATCAAGGACAATGGGTGAGATTATGACATCCTGTCACAGCTTATTTTACTCTTAGAGCAAAATGACTTTACTCTTATCTTAAAAACAATTTAATTTTTGTCACAAACAAGTGGATTTGAAGTTATGTCAAACTGATAAAAAACAGCACCCATAGGGGCCTCTGGGTGGCTGAGTCAGTTGAACGTTTGACTCTTGGTTTCACCTCAGGTCATGATCTTCAGGTTGTGGAATCCAGCCCCAAGTCAGGCTCCTTGCTCAGAGGGGAGGAGTCAGGCTCCTTGCTCAGA
>NW_027397970.1:0-15189 GCF_003265705.2 Callorhinus ursinus
AGCTTTTGCACAGCAAAAGAAACAGTCCACAAAACCAAAAGACAACCGACAGAATGGGAGAAAATATTTGCAAATGACATATCAGATAAAGGGCTAGTATCCAAAATCTATAAAGAACTTATCAAACTCAACACCCAAAGAACAAATAATCCAATCAAGAAATGGGCAGAAGACATGAACAGACATTTTTCCAAAGAAGACATCCAAATGGCCAACAGGCACATGAAAAAGTGCTCAACATCGCTCGGCATCAGGGAAATCCAAATCAAAACCTCAATGAGATACCACCTCACACCCGTCAGAATGGCTGAAATTAACAAGTCAGGGAACGACAGATGTTGGCGGGGATGTGGAGAAAGGGGAACCCTCCTACACTGTTGGTGGGAATGCAAGCTGGTGCAACCCCTCTGGAAAACAGTATGGAGGTTCCTCAAACAGTTGAAATTAGAGCTACCATTCGATCCAGCAATTGCACTACTGGGTATTTACCCCAAAGATACAAATGTAGGGCCCCGAAGGGGTACGTGCACCCCAATGTTTATAGCAGCAATGTCCACAATAGCCAAACTGTGGAAAGAGCCAAGATGTCCATCGACAGATGAATGGATAAAGAAGATGTGGTATATATACACAATGGAATATTATGCAGCCATCAAAAGGAATGAGATCTTGCCATTTGCAACGACGTGGATGGAACTGGAGGGTGTTATGCTGAGTGAAATAAGTCAATCAGAGAAAGACATGTATCATATGACCTCACTGAAATGAGGAATTCTTAATCTCAGGAACAAACTGAGGGTTGCTGGAGTGGTCGGGGGTGGGAAGGATGGGATGGCTGGGTGATAGACATTGGGGAGGGTATGTGCTACAGTGAGCGCTGTGAATTGTGCAAGACTGTTGAATCACAGATCTGTACTTCTGAAACAAATAACGCAACATATTTTAAGAAAAAAAAAAGGAGATAGCAGGAGAGGAAGAATGAAGGGGAGTAAGTCAGAGGGGGAGACGAACCATGAGAGATGATGGACTCTGAAAAACAAACTGAGGGTTCTAGAGGGGAGGGGTGTGGGGGGATGTGTTATCCTGGTGATGGGTATTGAGGAGGGCACATTCTGCATGGAGCACTGGGTGTTATGAACAAACAATGAATCATGGAACAGTACACCAAAACAAATTATGTAATATATGGTGATTAACATAACAATAAAAAATTTAAAAAAAAACCTGGAAAACACTACCCTGCCCAAGGGACCAAGGTTTAGTTTCACCCCTGATGTCACGTGTACGCCATGGACTCCCCCATAGTAGTGAGGAAAAGGGTACTTCATCTCCATGGAATTCTTTGAAAAACTCATAATCCCGATAACCATGAGAAAAACATAAGACAATCAAATTGAGGGACATTCTACAAAACATCTAACCAGTATTCCTCAAAACTGTCAAGGCCATATAAAAGCAAAGCAACACTGAGCAACTATCACAGAGCACAAGACACTAACGAGACCTGAAACAGAAGCAATGTGGTGCCCTCGATCGGACCTTGGAACAGGAAAATGACAATAATGGAAAAACTGGAAAAATATGAATAAAGTCTGGAGTTTAACTAATAATAAAGTACAAGTGTTGATTTCTTAATTTTGACATACATACCGTGGTAATGTAAGATTTTAGCGACAGGGGAACCTATCAACTGTCGAACCCAGGAGAACCTATCAACTGTATCAACCCAGTTGAAACTGGGTGAAGGGCATGTGGGAACTCTGTACCACTTTGCAACTTTACTGTAAATCTAAAATTGTGAAATAAAAGTTTATTTAGAAAAAGAAGTCAGGGGGCACCTGGGTGGCTCAGATGGTTAAGCGTCTGCCTTCGGCTCAGGTCGTGATCCCGGGGTCCTGGGATCGAGCCCTGCATCGGGTTCCCTGCTTGGCAGGGAACCTGCTTCTCCCTCTCCCTCTACTGTTCCCCCTGCTTGTGCTCTCTCGCTCTCTCTATCAAATAATTAAATAAAATCTTTAAAAAAAAAAAAAGAAAAGAAAAAGAAGTCAGTATAATTCACCAGATTAACAAAGTAAAACAGAAAAACTCTATGACCATTTCAATAGATGCAGAAAATATTTCTGACAAAATCCAACATTCATTCTTGATATTTAAAAGATAAATAAAAATTTCCTAGCAAAGTAGGGGTAGAAGGGAACATCCTCAACCTAGTAAAGGATATCTGTGAAGAAAAATCATGCTCAACACTTAACTTCACTACTAACATCGTACTTAGGGATGAAAGTCTTAATTATATGCCCTTCAGATCAGACACAAGACAAGTATTCCACTCTCAACCCTGCAGTCAACATTGCTCTGAAGGTCTGGCCAATGCAAGAAGGCAGGAAGGAAAAGAGGAAGGAAGAAGGCAGATGGGCATCCAGTTTGGGAAAAAATTATATAAAACCCTCTTATTCACAGATGACTTGCTTTTCTATGTGGAAACCCAAAGGAATCTACAAAAAGCCTGCTAGAGATGGTAAACAGACACATGAAAAGATGCTCAATATCACTAATGACCAGGGAAATGCAAATCAAAACCATAATGAAATGTCACCTCACACCTGTCCGAATAGTTAAAATCAGCAAGACAAGAAATAACAAGTTTTCGCAAGGATGGGGAGAAAAGGGAACCTTTGTGCACTGTTGGTGGGAATGTAAATTGGTATACTGTGGAAACCAGTACAGACTTTCCTCGAAAAATTAGAAAGAACATGTGATCCAGTAATTCCACTACTGGGTATTTACCTGAAGAAAACAAAAAATATATGCCCCCCCATGTTTATTGCAGCTTTATTTACAATAGCCAGGATATGGAAGCACCACAAGTGTCCACTGACTGGTGAATGCATAAACACGTGGTGTATAAACACAATGGAATGTTATTCTGCCATAAAAAGTAATGGGATCCTGACATCTGTGAGAACATGGATGGACGTAGAAGGTATTATGCTAAGTGAAATAAGTCTGAGAAAGACAAATAACATATGATGTCACTTACATGTGGAATCTAAAAACAAAAGGCAGAAACAGACCCATAAATACAGAAAGCGAACTGATGGTTGCCAGAGGGGTGGGGGTAGGGGGCAGGGCAAAATGAGTGAAGAGAAGTGGGAGATACAGGCTTCCAGTTATGGGATAAGTAAGTCCTGGGGATGAAAGGTACAGCACAGCGAATACAGTCAGTGATACTGTGATAGGATTATGTGGCAACAGGTGGCAGCTACACTTGTGAGGAGCACAACATACAGACTTGTCGAATCACTATGTTGTCCAACTGAAACTAACATAATATTGTGTCAACGATACTTCAATAAAAAAAGGCTGCTAGAGAGACACCTGGGAGGCTCAGTTGGTTAAGCGTCCCACTCTTGATCTCAGCTCAGGTCTTGATCTCAGGGTCATGAGTTCAAGCCCCACATTGGGCTCCATGCTGGGCATGGAGCCTCCTTAAAAAAAAAGGCTGCTAGATTCAATAAGTGAGTTCACCAAGGTTTCAGGATGCATAATTAATACACAGAAAATAATTATATCTCTATATACTAGCAATGAACAATAGAAAATTGAAATTAAATAACATTTATAATAATATCAAAAGATGAAATCCTTAGGAATAATTTTGACAAAATATTGACAAAAGACCTGCACACTTAGACTAAAACAATGCCAAGGGAAATTAAACAAATCTTAAATAGATTTTGTTGGAAAGATACACTGCGTTAATGGTTCAGAGGACTCGATATTGTTGAGATGTCATGTCTACTCAAATTGATCTATAGAATTGGGGCTCCTGGCTGGCTCAGTCAGTAGAGCATGTGACTCTTGATCAAGGGGTAGGAAGTTTGAGCCCCATGTTGATTACTTAAAATAAAAAAAAATCTTTTTAAAAAAAATGATCTATAGATTCAACATAATCACAATAAAAATTCCAGCAGGATTTGTTTTATAAATCAATAAGATGATTCTAAAATTCACATGGAAATGCTAAGGACCTAAAATAGCCAAAACGGCTTTGAAAAAATTTTGAAAGATGCACGCTACCTAATTTCAAGACCTCTTGTAAGCTGTACATAGTAAGACAGTGTGGTAATAGTGTCAAGTAAACTTGTTCAAAGGAACAAAACAGAGCTCAAAAGTAGAACCATACATATGCGGACAACTGATTTTCTTCAGAGATGTGAAGCCACAGTAGAGGAAGGAGAGTCTTTTCAACAACTAGATATACACATACAAAAAAATGAGCATCAATCCATAGTTTACCATAAACAAAAATTAACTCAAAGGGACCATAGACCTAAATGTAAAACCTAAGACCCTAAAACTTCTAGAAGAAAACATCAAAGAAAATCTTTGAGACCTTAAGTTAAGCAAAAATTTCTTAGATACGACAACAAAAGAATGATCTACAAAAGAACACGTTAATTGAACTTAATCAAAATTTAAAAAGACACTATTTAGAGAATTTAAAAAAGCCACAGACTGGGGGAAAATATTTACAAAGCATATATCTGATAGAGGACTTATGTTCAGTATATAAAAAGAACTCTCAAAACTCTAAAATAAAAAGACAATGAAAATTTTTAAAAAGGCAAAAGATTTGAACAGACCACCAGAGAAGATATGTCAATGGCAGTCGGCACATGAAAATATGCTTAACATCACTAGCCTTTAGGAAATGCACATGGAAACCACAGGATTTCCATGTTGGTGAGCTCATGGCAGTGCTGGGAGGGTGGGGGTCTTAAGAGAACGCGAAGCTCCACAGCCATTCCTCCACATACTTTGCCCTATTTATCTCTTCCATCTCTCTCTTCCTGGATTGTATCCTTTTAACTAAACAACTAAACAATCCCCAAACAAAAGAGCAAATTGTCTATGGTTAAATGCCCAAAGCCTGAAGAAGGAGACTCAGTGCTGGAACTTTCTGTGAGACTGGCAGAGACGACAATGCCCAGATAGTGCTAGCCACAGATCCTGATGGCAGCGACCACTTCGGGAGACTGGCCACGGGAACGCTGTCACGTCAGCAGCTTGGCTAGGGGATGGACATTGGACTGGATGGTCATGGAGGTCTCTGGTGCAACCTGATGACTGCAGCAAGATACAAGGAGAGAGTAAGCCCTAGGAGTTCTTATCCCACGGAAAACATGTCTCTCCTTTCTTTTCTTTTCTTTTTATTGTATCCATGCTGAGAAGATGGATGTTGGCTGAACCTACTGTGATGATCATTTCACAATCGATGTAAATCAAACCACCCTGCTGCACACCTTAAACTTATACAGCCATGTATGTCAATTATTTCTCAATAAAACTGGAGGGGAACAGGATGGGGCGCCTGGGTGGCTCAGTCAGTTAAACGTCTGCCTTCAGCTCTGGTCATGATCCCAGGGTTCCGGGATCGAGCCCCACATCATCAGCTCCCTCCTCCGGGGAAGTCTGCTTCTCCCTCTCCTTCTGCCCCCCACCCCCACCCCCATCCTGCTCTCTCTGTCTCTTGCTCTCAAATAAAATCTTTAAAAAAAAAACCCAAAAACTAAGGGGGGACAAATGTCTCCTGGAAAATAGGAAAGAAGTCCTT
This sequence comes from Callorhinus ursinus, assembly GCF_003265705.2. Classification (NCBI taxonomy): domain Eukaryota; kingdom Metazoa; phylum Chordata; class Mammalia; order Carnivora; family Otariidae; genus Callorhinus; species Callorhinus ursinus. The sequence goes on from NW_027397970.1 coordinate 5,618, forward strand.
TTGCATTTGAAGAGTTGGTTGGTTTTCTGTGTGGAACTTCCCTTTGCATAATGATGAGTTGAGTACTGCCGCCGTTGTTCTGAGATGGTCTTACCTGGAAACCATGAATGTAACATTGAAACAGCAACTGATTAAGATTTATGAAAAATATGGTTATCATATTTCAAAGATTTCTTATTTCTTGTGTTGTGATCCAACTAACATCAAAAGTGTATTTGAAAGGCTTCACAGTTTTTATTCTCCAAAGGAATATCCAAAATTGTATGGGATACTTGTTGTGTTGCATATACAAGACATTACCACTGGATATGACGGCGGCAAGCCTAATCAGAAATCAGTGTTGCCTGTGAGTAAAAACAGCAGAGTGATTACATCCCCTTCTCAAAATGGCTGTGTTGGGGGTCCTTGGACGAGCAGGACTGAACCAAAGACAAAGTCCTCTGCAGAGACGTGAATACTCCCTGACCCGGAGATGGGAGTGACAGAGCCTTATTGGAAGAAGAATTGAAGAAGCTCATTTAGGCTCGGATTTAAAATTGGTTTGGGCCCAGTTAAGGATGAAACAGAACAACCAAGAGAACTATGCGTTGAATTCGTGTGAACATTCTCTACCTCATCTGGGCAAATATTTTCCTTTTATTTCCTTTCTTTCTGGTCAGCTGACTAAACAAGCTGTATAAATTTGAAATGAAATGGTCTTGAGAGAAGTTATTCAAATTTTTCATAATCTTGAACAAAAGTCATTACATTAACAGTATTAGAGTAACACAGTTTTTCCTTTAACAGAAACATAATACAAACATGAGTTTTCTAATTAAAGTATGATTAAGCTTAGTTCTATAGTCTTATAACTGTGTAGAGTGCATTTTCTAAAAAGGCATGTAAGTGTTATGTCACTGTACAGTGAGTTAAGGAAATTATTCATAAACTTGGCAAAAAAGTGGACTGTTCTCCAATCACTGTGGTAAAGTGCCATTGTTACATCATAGATATTAATTCATAAATTAGAGTATTTGAAATAGGGTATTTAGCATTTGCAGCTTATTTTTTTAAGATTTATTTATTTGAGAGAGAGAGGCCACACATGTGAGCATGGGGGCGGGCGGCGGGGTTAAGGGCAGAGGGAGGGAGAAAATCTCAAGCAGACTCCCCACTGAGTGTGGGACCCAATGTGGGGCTCCGGTGGGGGGCTTGACCCCATGACCCTGAGCTCATGACCCGAGCCAAAACCAAGAGCCAGACGCTCAACCCATTGAGCCAACCAGGCGCCCCTAGCATTTGTGGTTTAAAACAGTGTTATAACATGTCCTTCAACACCTCTGCTAAAGATGCTCGTGGTGTAGTATACATTTATTATATGTATCTACAATTTTGATGTTCACTATACCGAAAGTAAGAGTGGGAACACTCCTGGTTTTGCTCTTGTCAGATTTCTCAGTGACCTCTCAGGGTCTGGTGTGAACTGCTACAGTGTTCCTGCATTGAGTATGAATTAATCAGTTAATTTGCAGACAGCTAAAGAAAATATTTTCAAACTTCATAGGTGCTTCCTCTCTCCCTCAAAAGGGTTTGCTGATTTAAGAAGAAAATCTGAGAAAGAAGCTCTGAATCTATTCAAAAGTCCAGTTTTATAAGTAGATTTATTCCTTTATCAGATGAAGTAATACTAATTTTACTAAGACACAAAAACAGATTTTTAGGTATTAATGAATCACTAACCCTAAAGGCCAGTTTATTCTAACATTTTGTGGCCTCTGTAGAATTTGTGATCACGTGAGTTCCGTTTATCATCTTCCGTGTGGAAAAATGTTTTGGAAGTTCACTTCTGGTGGATTCTGTGGTCTTCTGAACCAGACCTCACAGAGAAGTGCTGTTTGAACTTTTTCAAGTGCACCCTGTCCTGTATAGCTCTCAGAGTGCCTGGGCGCGTGTGGCAGAGTTAGGAGGTAGCAATCACAGGCCTTGGATAGACTCACACTAAACAATTTACCTAGAGGAGATAGCAGTGGTATTAGAGAATTTATTTCCTTTACAAAGAACAGTATAAGGTTTAAAATGATTGGAATGCTCATTAAATCTTGGTCTGTGGCAGCTGTCAGCTAACATTTGGTTAAACTCATAGGATCCAAATATAATTTTCAAATTTTTATATTTCCACTATTAATTTGTTCCTTCCTTACTTTCTTATAGATGGATCTCGCATGACTAGAGTAATAGCTAGCCAAATGCAGAGCACCACTTTTCTGAATAAGATTGTTTTCAAAGGCTTTGCCCTAAAGAAGCAATGTGTAGAATGATTTATTTTATTTGCTTTTAGGAATATTGCCTGTAATTTTGGAAGTGGCCTATTTTCAACAAAGTGGTCTTCACAATGCTGTGTCTGTGTTTACAGTATGTACCTTTAGGGTGAGTAATAGTGTTTCAGTGACTGAGGGATGAAGTAGGGCTGCAATGATAGGACAGCCCACTCATCATCACTAGAGCCACGTCACAATGACCGTACTGTATTCACGAGAGAACATTTTGACTGCTTTAATATAATGCAACACTTAAGTCATCTTCATCGAGGAAAGTTACTGAAGTTTGGATTCTTATCTCAGAAATTAAAAAATCCAAAATTAAATTAACCAATTTTATATTCCTGGCATATACAGCCTGAGGAATGATTTGACCCTAGCCACTCTCCCGAATCTGTCTGAGCATGGAATTTAGCATCTTTTTGGCACAGTGGCAAACATTTGCCTAACAAAGCCAGTTCAGTGATAGCTCAACCCAGCCAGGAGAGATGCAAGTGCTGGCTGGGTAGGTCCCACCCCTGGGCTCTGCATTGTCTCTCTTCTTCCTTATGAAAATATCATGGACATGAATGAATTCTCCCTGAGCATGCAGATCAAAACTGGGGTTCTCTAGAGCTTTGGGGAGAAAGAATTAGTGGGGCAAGATCAAAGCATACATTGGAAATAAACAAACCGTATAAAGGTCAATAAGGTGGCACATGATGCTTCTTGTGAAGAGCAAACCTATCATCACCCTAAACGTGGAGGATGAACTGATTGTGGGCAAGTTGTTGACTTGTGCTAATTTGGTGGTTTTTTTAGTATCTTTTTAAAGAGTAATCTCTCCAATGTAACATGGGGCTTGAACTCAGGACCCCAAGATCAAGTGTCACACACTCTACTGACTGAGCCAGTCGCACACCATGAGGATTTTGTTTTAAACATAAAGTGTTCTATTTGGGTGTAGTAACTTCAGCAGACAGGGCAGCTCTGGGAGTTTGGATACTTTGGAATATCTTTATATAGGATAGACCTGGCTTACTGAAGAAATTGTTCTATGACTGTTGCTATTGGTATGTCTTTCAGATGTTTTCCATTGATGTTTGTGATGCTTGAAAAATCCAAATTCTGTTTGAATGAATTTAATTTTATGCTTATTCCTACCTCCACCTTTCCCTATGTGCACTACCACATTCTGCTACTGTCAAAAGTTACTACCCTGTTACCTCATGATAAATCTGAACAATATTCATTTAGAATGCTTTAAATATATATATAGACTACACTTGTGGATAAAATCCCCACACATGACATACTATTACACACCTATAAGAATGGCTAAAATTCAGGGCGCCTTGGTGGCTCAGTTGGTTAAGCGACAGCCATGGATCTCAGCTTCTTCATGACTCAGGAAATGATGTGGGGGCCAGCCCAGCAGCCGGGGGTCCCACAGGTCCTCCGGGGACAGCACCTTGGTGGCCCTGTGGCCCAGCAGGTACCTGTTCAGGTGGCTCTTATCGGGCCACACGGCCTCAATCCCATTGGCCCAGTTGACCCCCATTGCCTGTTGACAGGCCGAGGACAGTCAGGGAAACTCCACCACCAATTCCCCCAAAAAGGCCCCCATGTAGTAAAAAAGTAAAAGACCCCGCCCTCATGCCCCTGGTCCCTGGGGATGTGGGTCTGGGACTGTGGCCAGCGCTCGTAGCTAAAGTCCTCAGGGGCTGCCGAGTAGAACCCGGGGTGTGGGGTGCCAAAGAGGGGAGACAGGATCTCCATGCCCACGTGGTCCCAGAACTTCATTCCCACATCCACGTCCACGCACACCATGTCATCCACGTCACAGAGGAAGCGCTGCTCGCGGAAGCGGCTGATCATCGCTCTGTGCCGCATAGACACATCCGGCCAGTGCAGGACGCCGCATACCTCGAGGACCACCACCCTCCGGCCCTCCCAGAGTGGCACACGGGGCACAGCAACCAGAGGGTCATTGGACAGGGCAGGAAGAGGGTCACTGCCAGAGACTGGCAGCAGGACCCCAGAGTTGGGGGCCATGGACATGTGCACCTTCTTCAAGGGGGTGGGCCCTGGGCTGCTTTAAGCAACAACCACCTCCTGACCTTCTTGAGGGAATCTACCAGCAGGAACTCCCTAATGCCTGTTCCCAGAGATGGGGGCCATCAGCAGCCCGTCTTCCAGAGGGGAGCCTGAGGCTTCGGAGGCTGGAAACCCATGCAGCCCCACAGTCAGCATGCTGGAGCCAGGAACACTCCCCCTGTGCTGAGCTCCTGGGCAAACCCTGCAGGTGCCCTCCACTGGCCGCCCCTGGGCAGATCCCATCCCCACCTTCCAGGAAGGAAGCACCTTTGGGCACAGCCCTCATTTCTATGTCCTACAGAGCAGCTAGAATCAGCAGGGCCGGCCACCCATCCCACTTTGCATTGAGTGGGCTGCCGCTGGCCCCCGCAGACCTGTCTCCACTTCCTGTAGGGTCCTCCCTGGAAGGCTGCTGGACATCCTGCTGACAAGGTGCTCGGTAAGCCACTGGTATTCCTAGGAGGGGTCACCCTCCTCTGCCACATCAGGAATCAGGTGCAGCCCATGGACAGGGAAGGCAAAAGATGACACCAGGAAGAAGAGGGGGCTTGCTTAGGCCCCAGGCTTGAATCCAATGGTGTGAGCATCCAGGTCCAGGTCTACATCTCCCCGGCCCCAAAGGGTTCAAAGTCTTGTCCAACCACGTCCCATGGCTGGTCCCCCTTTAAGGGTACTACCTGCTCCCCCCTATGAGGACAGCAGCTCCCCCATTATAGGCAAGTGTGGTGAGCCCCTCTGAGACTGATGTTTTTGCGTATGTGCTAAGGCTACTTCCCTGTGCCTGCCCCATACCCGGCAGGTTAGTAAATCGCTCACACAGGGAAGGCGGGCACTCCATTTAATTAGGGGACAAGCACACTCAACCAGCTGACATGAGTCAGGTCACCAGAGGGCAAGTCCAGACCCAGCCAATGGGGCAACAAGCCAGGTATGAAGCAAGGGGATAGAAGAGTGATCCTGGCAGAGGGCACAGCAAAAGCAAAGGCTTGTAGTCAGGCCCGGGGCACATGTGGGACGACCACACACTTGGGTGGCCCACAGAATGGGGGGCCGTGGTGGAAGAGGTGAGGCTGGAGAGGACGGGCAGAAGGGGAGCAGACCACAGAGAGGCCCAAAGATTATGTTCCGAAAATATCACTCTAGTTACCAGAGGAGAATGGGTTCTGTGCGGCAGAGGACAGGTAGACCCTAAATCTAACCCGAACCCTAACCTTACCCGTACCCTAACCCAAACCGCACCCGAAACTTAACCCGTACCCTAACCCAAACCCTAACCGTACCATAACCCTAACCCATACCCTAACACTAACCCATACTCGTACCCGTGCCCTAACACTAAACTGTACCCTAACTCATACCCAAAACGTACCCCAACCCGTACCCTAAACCATACCCTAACCCATACCCTAACCCATACCCTAAACCCTAAACCCCAACCCCAATCCCAACCTGAACCCAAACCCCAACCCCAGGTCCGAAACTCCGAACCCGAACCTGAACTCAAACCCCTAAACACTAAACCCGAAACCCTAACTCAAACCCCGAACCCAAACCCCCAACCCAAACCCGAACCCTAACCCTAGCCACAACACAAACCCTAACCCTAACCCTAAGCCCTAAGCCCTAGCCCAAACCCACTAACTCTTAGCCCAAACCCCTCGCCCCTCGCCCCTCACCCGGACTCACCTGTGAAGATCAACCTTCTGGCCGATCACATCTTCCAAGCTTCAGGACCTTAACCCAACCTCAGATATACACATGGGTGAAAACATAGACAGACATTTCTCCAAGGATGACATACAATTGACTAACAGACACTTGTATAGTGGTCCATATCACTTGGCTTCAGGGAAATACAAATCTAAACCACAATACGGTACCCCAACACACCAGGCGGAATGGCTAAAATTAACAAACCAGGAAACAACAAATGTTGGTGGGGTGTGGAGGAAGGGGAACCCTCTTACACTGTTGGTGGGAATGCAAACTGGTACAGCAACTCTGGAAAACAACATTGACGCTCCTCAAGAAATTAAAAATCGAGGTACCCTATGACCCACCAATTGCACTACTGGGTATTTCCCCAAAAGATACATATCTATAGTGAAAAGAAGGGGCACCTGCCCTGCAATGTTCACAGCAGCAACATCCACTATAGCCAAACTGTGGAAAGAGTCCAGATGTCCATGGACAGATGAATGCATAAGGAGATGTGTTACATACATACAATGGAATACCATTCAGCCATCAGAAAGGATGAATACTTACCATCCCATCGACCTGGATGCAACTGGATGGTATTATGCTGAGTGAAGTCAATCTATCAGAGAAAGACAACTGTCATATGGTTTCACTCATATGGGAAATAAAAGAAACAGCACAGAGAACCATACAGGAAGGGAGAAATAGCTCAATGGAAAATCATCAGAGAGGAAGAAAAACCATGAGGGACTCTTAACTCTAGCAACAGAAGGAGGGTTGCTGGAGGGGAGGTGGGCGGATGCAATAACTGGGTGACAGGCATGAAGGATGGCACGTGATGCAACGAGCAATGGGTGTTATACACAACTGTTAACTTATTGAACACTACACCTGAAACTAATGATGTACTGCAAGTTGGCTCACTGAATTTAAACTTTAAAAAAAACTCCAACAATTCTAACATTTTATATGAAACCACAAAAGATAATGAACAGATAATGCAATGTTGAGAAAAAAACAAAGCTGGAAGAGTCACAATTCCAGATTTCAAATTATACTACAAGCTGTAGTCATCCTAACAGTATGGTACTGGCACAAAAATAGACACAGTGACCAAGGAAACAGGACAGAAGCTCAGACATAAACCCAAAAGGCAGGGAAGAATATCGAAAAGACAAAGGACAGTCTCTACAACAAATGGTGTTGGGAAAACTGGACACCTATGCACAGAAGAATGGAATTAGACCGCTTTCTTACACCATACACACAAACTCAAAATAGTTTCAAGACCTAAATGTGAGTCCTGAAACCATAAAAATCCTACAATAGGGCACAAACACAAACTTTTCTGACATAGACCATACCAGCATTTTTCTAGACATGTCTCTGAGACAAAGGAAACAAAAGTAAAAATAAGCTACTGGGACTACATCCAAATAAAGAGTTTCTGCACTGCACAAGAACAATGAAAATAATAATAAAAGGACAACCTACCGAATGGGAGAAGATATTTGCAAATATCATATGCAATAAAGGGACGGTGCCCAAAATGTATAGAACTGATACAACTCAACATCCAAAAAACAAATAATCCAGTTAAACAAAAGGCAGAAGACATGAACAGACATTTCTCCAAAGACGAAACACAGATGGCCAACAATCACATGAAAAGATGCTCATCATCACCCATCGTCAGGAAAATGCAAATCAAAACTGCAATGAGATATTACCTCACAATGTCAGAATGGCTAACAGCAGCAGCACAAGAAACAACAGGTGTTGGAAGGATGTGGAGAAAGGGGAAGCCCCGTGCACTGTGGGTACGAATGCAAACTGTTGCAGCCACCGTGGAAAACAGGATGGAGGTTCCTCAAAAAATTAAATCTAGAACTACCCTATGATCCAGCAATCACAATATGGAAGCAACCAAGTGTCTGTTGATAAACTGATAAATGAGATGATAGATGTGTATGCACACACACAGTGGAATACTGTTGATAAACTGATAAATGTGATGATAGATGTTTGCATACACACACAAACACACACAGTGGAATACTGTTGATAAACTGATAAATGAGATGATAGATGTGTGTATACACACACACAGTGGAATACTGTTGATAAACTGATAAATGATAAACTGTTGATAAACTGATAAATGAGATCATAGGTGTGTGTATACACACACACACAGTGGACTACTACACATCCATAAAAAAAGAATGAAATCTTGCCATTTGCAGCCACATGGATGGAACTAGAGGGTGTTATCCTAAGTGAAATCAGTCTGTCAGAGAAAGACAAATACCATATGATGTCACTCTTATGTGGAATTTAAAAAACAAACATAAATAAATAAAGGAGAAAAGAGACAAACCAAAGTGCAGACTCTTAACAATAAACAACTGACGGTGACCAGAGGGGAGGTGGATGGAGGGATGTGAAACAGATGAAGGGGATTAAGAGTACACTTTTCTTGATGAGCACTGAGTAATATACAGAATTACTGAATCACTCTACTGTACACCTGAAACTAAGATAGCACTGTATGTTAACTCTACTGGAATTAAATTTTCAAAAGATTTTTCTTTCAGGAACCTCTTTGAAAAAGCTTTTGCTGTACAATCTTCATAAACCCTACTTGGGACCATTTACTCTACAATAATTATTCACTCTATGCCTCGAATTCAAATTTCACAGAGTTCTTATCCTTTACCTGCTAATCCAAGCCCACGGGAGCCGTGGTCCCTTTCTGTCCAGGCTCGGCACGCATGCATTCAAGAGTTTAAGTAGAGACAGATGCCACTTCCCAGTCCAGGAAGCTATTACTCTTTCTGTTTTAGTGTGAGATGGTCACAGAGTGTGGGACAGGTTTCAGAGCAGGTTTGTGACATATCCTGGATCTCTAACTCAATGGTCATTACCTGGATCCATGGGGCAAATAGGTTCCCTGTAGATGGGCTTGCTTCCAAGCCCATACATGGAAGATGCAAAGGTGTGAGGGTTCGGTACGGGACAGTAAGAGGACCGAGTACAGGCAAGGGTATGACCACTCCCCTGATCCAGGAACTGCACAGGAGCCGATATGGGAGGCAGAAGCAATGGGAAACCAGCAAGATCAGCAAATGAAGGCAGGAGGCACAAGTCAAGACTTGGAGACTGCTCTGAGCAACCTCTATGCGGGAGAGGGGGAAGGAATGAGAAGGAGAAACCGCCTGCCCCGCCCCGTGCCAGCTACCCAACGCTCCCGGCGTACATCAGTCTACACAGCAGACACAGAGCCTGGGCTCAGGATGGGCTGGCTCAGGTCCCTCAACCCTCCGTGGGACAGCTGGCTCCAGGGCTCAGGGACTCATGCTGAGGGAGGTGGGAGGGAAGGCTGCCCCTCCCAGATCATCCCCTCTTTGAGCAGACAGCCCTCCGGGACTGCTGAAAACCCACTAACAGGTTGGAAACACATCCCATGGATGAACTAAGGCATTGAGAAATATAAAA
>NW_027397971.1:0-14268 GCF_003265705.2 Callorhinus ursinus
CCCCCCCTCAAGCCCCAACTCCTAATCCTTTATACTCAGCTCAAGTGACAAGAAATGGCCAATAGTTTAGGTGGTGTTGGGTGCACAAGGACATTTTTTTTGTGGCACATGCTGTATTGTTGCTGGCATTTTAAAGATCTCAGGGCTTCGATTCGAAAATGGTAGGATGCCGGGAACCCCAGAGAGCTTTCTAGAAACCTCCCTCTGGGCCTTGCATCCCTCCCATCCCACCAGTTCTGCTCAGAATCCCTCCAGGCCACAGACCCACAGTCTTGGCTCCTCAGATGGCCCAGACAATGTGCCTTCAAAAAGCGATCCTGGTGGGGCTGCAGGACACACTGCAGATTCCACCAAATCCCCCTCCCAGAAAGTGAGGTTACAAATGGACCAGCTGTCCGAAAACTGACAGGTCAGAGTTCCAAGAAGACACCAGAGGCACCGGAGTAACTGAGGAGCATCTGAAGGCCAGGTAGGGACAGTGAGAATCTCCAGTTTTGCCTAGGGGCAGCTCCCGTCCCCCTAAACCCTCAGTGAGATGGTTTTACTGGGGGATTGTGGGGGACCATTCCTGGAGGACCCGTCACTCCACTGTTAGAGGTCGCCGAATTGATCAGTGCACGGGTGGGGAAACGTAGCCACACCCCGAAGAATAATTTCTAGAAACAGTAGCCATCTCAGCGGTAGCTGACCTGGGAGGTCAACCTTCCAGCTGCCTGAGGTGGGATCGAGACACAGACCAGCACACTAGCCAGAAATGGAAGGAGAACAAGTTCTTCATTTCATAGTTTCTAAGTCACCGGTTTGTTCCTATGGTCAGTATACTTTGCACCTTGGGAAATCTCTGCCTGTCTAAGGTCATGAAAATATTCTCCTCATGTTCTCTGCTGGAGAAGTTCTTGAAAAATCTCTGGTTTATAGGTAAAAATCATCCGAAAGTGACTTTGGTTGGCACAGCCATGCTGGGAAAAGGATGGATTTTCCCCAAAATACAAAACATAGAACTCCTGTATGATCCCACTATCAGGTAGACCTTTTCAGGAAATGAAGTCAGTTTCTCGAAGTAAGATCTGCACTCTCCCACCCAATCTCCCTGAGGAGGGGCGGCCACCCTTAGCAAACCTCCCCTTGAAGCAGGTGCCTCCCTGGACAAGGGGCTACCCCAGGGCTGGGAGGTCTCCACAGCAGCACACCCAATATCCTGGATACTAGGAAACAGAGTACAGCACCAGGCTAGTGAGGGTCAGGACACACTAACCCAAATATGGCACCTTGGCAAATTAAAGATAGAAGCTAAAAGAACTTTTGTATAGAGCAGAAGCAAGAAGGTCTCTCTTACCCCCAACTATCAGCCCTTCTTCCCTTAAGCAGTTCAGAATACTCCCATGTGGAACTTTCTCTCCCCGGACCATGGGGATGATGTGCTTATCACCAGAGTCAAGGAATTTAGGACCACGGGGTCTATACGAACACACCTGGTTAAACGAACCCTTATCTCCCTAGTTAACTTCTTTACCGTTTACGAGCCCTAGTCCAAACCCCTGTGTCTGTCAATTCTTCACACACTTACTGCTTCTTTGTCTAAAAGGTAGAAGAGCTGTCTGCTCCAGTCACCTCTGCTGGTCGTCATGGTCTTGTGAAGCTCCCACCAAAACAATCAATATATTTTGCTTGCTTTTCTCCTGTTCATCTGTCTTTGCCAATTTCCAGACTCAGCCAGGTACCTTAAGAGTGTTGAGTAAAACATTTTCCTCTCTTGCAACACTGTGGGTTGGGGGGGTGGGGGGTCAGAAAATGCCATCCCAACCTCCTGGCTTTGGTGAAAACAGACCTCTACTGGGAAGCAGCACAGGACAGTGCATGGCTGGAGGAGCCAGAGAGAGGCACGTGGAACATGTAAGAACTACTTGGCCCCCAACCAGGGGACTTGGCCCCAGTGACAAGTCCAGGGTATGATTATGACTATTATAATGGAAGCATCCCGAACATCAGACCTTCCCCACGCCAGGCTTCATGATTGCTGCTCCTTGTAGTTGCTACTGTTGGTTTAGTGACTTTTCAGAACTAACTTTGTCAAGTCTGTATTCTTTGCAGTCTTTATGCCTACTGAATCCCTGTGCTGTTAACTTAGGGGTCAGCCAGTGGCTGGGCAGAAAAATCACCCCTGTTTCCAAGCTATGGGCTACAGATTGGAGGTCCCCACAACCATTTCAGGTTTGAATAATCTGCTCCAGTGGCTCATGGAACTCAGAGAAACATGTTACTTACTAGATGGCCAATTCATTGAAAGGACAGTACTCAGGGCCAGGCAGCTGGAAGCGAGGAGCAGGGCAAGGTGTATAGAAGAAGCTCAGAGCTTCCCTGCTCTCTGAAAGAGGCCTTTGCTCACCTCTACTCTGACCTTCGTCTATACTTCCTAACTGAAGACGTCCTTCTTTCGGGCTCATCTGTTAACTCAAGTGAAAGACCCGGTGGGCACCAAAACGACTCCTCAAGTACTAACCACTGCTGCCGTCCTGGTGATCCTTGGGCACAGCCATGAATCTCAGCTTCTACATGATGGGGGGCAGCCGAGCAGCTATGGATCCCACAGGTCCTCCGGGGCAACCCAGCAGCTGTGGGTCCCACAGGTCCTCCGGGGGCTGCCCAGCAGCTATGGGTCCTACAGGTCCCCTGGGGACAGCACCTTAATGGGCTTATGGTCCAGCAGGTACCTGTTCAGGTGGCTCTCATCATGCCACACAGCCTCAATCCCATTGGCCAAGTTGACCCCTATTGTCTGGTGACAGGCCAAGGTGAGTTGGTGAACCTCTACTACCGACCCCCCGAAAAGGCTCCCTTGTATTCAAAGTCGCCCTTGCCCCTGGGGGATGTGCGCCTGGGACTGTGGCCAATGCTCGTAGCTGAAGTCCTTGTGGGCTGCCTGGAAGAAACCGGGGTTCAGGGTGCCGAAGTGGGGAGACAGGATCTCCATACTCACGTGGTCGTGGAACTTCATGTCCACCTCTGTGCACACCAGGTAGTGCCCCTCACGGAGGAATTGTGGAGTTAATCTTAGAAAATATATTGTCAGCCCCAAGGAGTGATTGTGGAAGCAGTTGAAACGTCAGCAGCGTTCCTGTTCTCAGGCTACTGAACACAATGGCCCAGTAGGAGCACAATCCCATGATCCCCACGGGCAGGGCCTAGGTTAGGAGCCAGGAAAGAATGTAACCCTCCATGCCCCCCTTCCTGCACCGGGCGTTTGCTAGCACAAACATCCCACTCTTCCCCGATCCCATGACGGCCTCCCTGCGTGCCTGTGCATATGGGAGAGTGCAGGCCTGCTTTACAGCTTCAGCATACTTGCCATCCTTTTGTCCTCCTTTCCCACGCATTGAGGCGTCTGCCCTTGCTTTTCTGATAAGAAATGACATAAAAGCGATGTGCAGAACCCAGCTGCTGCTGCCCTACTTGCAGAGGCAGCCCTGCATGGCCGCTCAGATTGGTGTCTGAGAACGTTATTTCAGCGCATGATGACAGGAACAGCTGCTTACAGAAGTGGCGGATCATCACGTGCTCTGCATGGACGCATCCTCCCAGCGCGGGGTGCCGGGAACCTCGAGGACCACCACCTTCCGTCCTTCCCGTAGGGGCACATGGGGTCCGGCGGGCAACTGATTGGTGAAGACATAGTACGTGACCCTCTGTCCCACCATGAAGTGTTTCTGAACTGTCTGCAGGAACAGCTCCAGGAAGACGATGAATCCACAGGGACAGGGGACAGGGTTGGAGGAGGGTCACTGCCAGAGGTTGGCGGCAGGACCCCAAAACTTGGGCCATGAACGTGTGCACTTTCTTCAAGCGGGCAGGCCCTGGGCTGCTTTAAGCAACAGCCACCCTCCTGGCCTGGCCTGAGTGCATCTGCTGGTGGGGCCTCCCTACCTTTGGCTCCCAGAGATGGGAGCCATCAGGACCCCATCTTACAAAGGGGAGCCTGAGGCTTAGAGGCTAGAAACCCATGCAGCTGATTCTACCCATTCTGTAGGGCATAGAAACAAGGGCTGTGCCCAAAGGTGCTCAACTCATGGCAGGTGGGGACAGAACCTGCAGGGGGTCAGCCAGGGGAGGGGACGTGCAGGCTTTGCCCGGGAGCTCAGCACAGGGGGAGTGTTCCTGGCGCCAGCATGGTGAGAGTCGGGCTTCATGAGTGACAGGGTCACCTACCCTAACCCTAACCCTTAAACCTAACCCTTAACCCTAACCCCAAACCTAACTGTAAACAAACATCATGCTCAATTTTGAGGACTGACAGCTCTACTCTGAAATGAAACACAAATCCATCATGCTGGCTTTCACTCATTGCTCAGTATCGTACTGAAAGTTCTACCCTGATTGATAAGGCAAGAAATCCACATGTGGAAGAAAACAGTAGAACTAGGTCTATTCAGAGACCAGAGATGACATCATCTTATAGACAGAGCTTCCTAAACAATCAACAAAAAATGATTACAGCCAGTTAATATCAATACACAAGAATCTCTCTTATTTGTATACATTAGCCATGAATCATCCAAAAAATAATTTAAGAAAACATTTCCATTTTAGGGAACATTAACATTGGCAAAATACTTAGGAACAGATGTAATCAAGATGCAAGCCTTGTACACTGAAAATAACAAAACATTGCTGAAAGAAAGGGAAACCAAATAAATCTGAGGACTCCATGGCGATGAAAAGACATACTATCGATAAGATGGCAATAGTACACAATGCAATGTGGAAATTCAATGTGTTCCCAAGAAAATTCACAAAGGCCTTTGGAAAGAACTGCACAAGCTAATCCTAACAGTCATATGGAGTTTCAAGGGACCACAAAATAGCCAATATAATCTTGAAAAAGAAAATCAAAGGTGAAAGGTCATTCTTCCAAATTTCAAATATTAATACAAAGCAACAGTAAATAAAACATTTTGATACTGTCATAAAGGTATGCATTCGCCCTGAAACAAATAATACATTGACTTTAAATTTAAAACATTTTTAAAAATAAAGAAATAAAATAATTTTTTTAAAAAGATATGCATACAGATCAGTGGGATTTAACTGAGAGCCCAGAAATAAACCCCTTCATCTATGGTCCACTGAATTTTGACAAGGGTGGGCAACATTACACTGGGGGAGAGAAGGGTCTTTTCAACAAAGGGTGCTAGACAACTGGCTATCCATGTACAGAGGAATGAAACTGGACCCTTACCTCACACCACATATAAACATTAACTCAAAATACATTAAAGGCTTAAATGTAAGAGGTAACACTATAAACTCTAGAAGAAATAAATGGGGATAAATCTTCATAACCTTGGATCTAGCAATGCTATTAGATCTGACACCAAAGCATAAGAAAGCAAAGAAAAAATAGATAAAATAATATCCTCAAAATTAAAAATCTGTTCTGGGTGCCTGGGTGGCTCAGTTGGTTAAGCGTCTGACTCTTAATTTTGGATCAGATCATGATCTCGGGGTCATGAGTTCGAGCCCACGTCAGGCTCCACACTGAGTGTGGGGCCTGCTTAAGATTCTCTCTCCTTCTCCCTCTGCCCCTGAACACTCACACACTCACTCACTCTTAAAAAAGAAATGTAAAAAAATAAAAATAAAAATCTTTGTACATCATAAGATACTATCTGGAACGTGAAGAGATAGCCTGCCGAATGGAAGAAAATATTTGTACATCATGTATCTAATAAGAGTCTGTTGCCCAGAATATGTAAAGAGCTTTTACAACTCCTCAGCAAAAAGACAACCCATTTTTTAAAACAGACAAAAGACTTGGATGGACCTTTCTCCAAAGAAATCATACAAATGGTGAATAGCACATGAATAGATGTTAAACATCCTTAGTCTTTATGGAAATGAAGATTTAAACCAGTTAGATGTCCTTTTACATACAACGGAATCAGTATAATCAAGAAAACTAAAATAAATTATGGAAAGGATGTTGAGAAACTGAAACCCTTACACCTTGCTTGTGAAAAATGGTGCAGGCTACGTATAAAATATTTTGACATTTACCCAAATAGATCAAAGTAGAATTACCATATAGTTCAACAATTATACTCCTAGATACCCCCAAAATTGAAAGGATAAGTACCCTTATTCAGAGCAGCATTTTTCACCACAGCCAAAAGGGGGAAGCAACCCAAGTGTCCACTGACAGACGAATGGATAAACAAAACGTGGTGTACACACCACGGAACACGATTCAGCCTTAAAAACGAAGGGGGCTCTGACACAGGCGACAACACGCATGAAGCTGGAAGTCCTCACGCTGAGTGACATCAGCCAGTCACAGAAGGACAGACGCCCTGTGGTCCCACTTACATGAAGTGTCCTGAGACACACAGTAGAATGTGGCTGCAGGGGCCGAGGGGAAGGGGGATGGGGAGCTGGTGTCTCCCGCATACAGAGCCGCCCTCGGGGAGAAGGAAGAAGTTCTGGAGAACAACGTGCCACCGTGGAAACTCACCTAAGGCCGAGAACTGTGCACCTGACACGTTCTGAGGGGTCACTGTGACTATGTTTAGTCACAGTGAAAAAGGGAATGAGGGACTGATGCAGGTCACGACGTGGACGGCCACTGAAAACAGCCCCAGTTACAAGCCACGACCGTCCACCCAGACTGGAACCGTCGCGCTCTTTACATCCACCAAGGTCACCCAAATAAGGCAGCTTGTCAGGAGCAGTTCCAGAAAGAACTGGATCCGAATGGAAAGGACGCTTCAGACCGGGGGCAGGTGGCAACAGGGGAAGTGGGCCCGTGGCCTGGGTTATAACGTGGGCACCGGGATGACGTCCTCACTTAGGGTTCTGTGGTGGTTCCGCGGGACAGTGTCCCCGTCGGGGGTAACACACCCTGAAGCACCCCGCGTGCGGTGAGGGGACGCCGGCTGGGGTCTGAGTGTGGAGAGGGAGAGTCTGCGCTGCGGTGACGGGTTTCCCGCAGAGTCGGTTCCTCTTCAAACAACCACGTCAGCGCGGCCCTGAGAAGCCCAGAGGGCGACCTTCGTGACGGAGGCGGAGCCCCACCCCGATCCCAACGGTGCGGCCGCGGGGAGGACACGCAGGGCCGAGGCCCGGGGAGCAGGAGCGCCGCGGCGGGTGTCCGCTTCCTGACCTCAGCCTGGCTGAGGAGCCCCGGAACCGAATCCGAGGGGCGCGTAAACACAGATCCCGGTACCACCGAGCGGATCCGAACCCAGGAAGGGGAGACCTGACAGCCCCGCGCACAGCACCGCGCGGGACTCCGCGTCACCGCGCACAAAGCCCCGGCGTCTACACAGCGCGCCCCTCCTCCGCGGGGTCCTGTGAGCTCGCACCCCCTCCGCAGTCCCCGCTCAGGCGTCTTCTCCTCACCTCCTCCTCCCTCAGCGAGTCCTGGGGAGGCCGGCCCCTGTCAGCGTGGACGCGGACCCACCTACTCCCGAAGTCCCCACAGCGGGTCCTGAGGAGGCCGGCTCCCGTCAGTGTGGACGCGGCCCCACGTTCTCCTGAAGTCCCCACAGCGGGTCCTGAGGAGGCCGGCTCCCGTCAGCGTGGACGCGGCCCCACGTCCTCCGAAGTCTACACAGCGGGTCCTGAGGGGCCCGGCTCCTGACTGTGGCTGAGACCCCAAGTCCTCCCGAAGCCTGGGCGTCAGCACAGTGGGTCGGTCCTGAGGCCTTGGAACACCTGTCCTAGCCCCAGAGGAGGAGGGCTGAGCACCCATGCCCCCCCGGGTCGCGGGGCGGGACTCGGGCGCCCCCTGCGGGAGGTGGGGGCAGTGCAGGATGCCCTGCACTCAGTTGCGTGGAGGCACCTGACCCTTCTGGGGTCCAGCTGAATCCATTACATTTGGGAAATTCGAACTGAAATGAAGTCCAATTATCCCCTGACTTCCCCAGAAATAGAAACTATTAATTAGAAACCATACGGAATCAAGTGAAATGCAGACACAGGCTTTACAACTTACACCAAAATTCATCCAAAATTGTAGATAAATTTAAAATGAAAAACTATCAAAATAAAGGGGGTGCCTGGGTGGCTCAGTCGGTTAAGCGGCTGCCTTCCGCTCAGGTCATGATCTCAGGATCCTGGGATCGAGCCTTACATCGGGCTCCCTGCTCAGCGGGGAGCCTGCTTCTCCCTCTCCCACTCCCCCTGCTTGTGTTCCCTCTCTCGCTGTGTCTCTCTCTGTCAAATAAATAAATAAAATCTTTAAAAAAAAAACTTTTGCTCTTTGAAAGTCCTTGCTCAGAAAACTAAAAGACAAGCCACAAACTGGGAGGAAATATCTGCAAAGCACAAATCTGGTAAAAGATTATATTCAAAAAATACAAAAGACTATCAGAACTCAATGATAAGGAAACAAACATCCTAATTGATAATGGGTAAGGATCTGAGCAGATGCCTGGACAAAGAAGATATGCAGATACAAAATAAGCATACAAAAATATTTGACATCATCATTAGGAAAGTACAAATTTAAACAACAGTGAGACAGCACTGCACACCTGTCACAAATACTAAACTCCAAAAACAAGAACACCAATTGCTGGAAGGTGAGGAATGGCAGCAACTGTCCCTTCGGAAGATATTTTGGCCATTTTTTCCAAACCTAAGTAAGTCTTATGTTAAGATCCAACAATTGCACTTCTAGTATTTAGACAACTGCTTTGAAAACCTATTTCCGAACAAAAACTCACATGCAGTTATGCACGGTAGCTCTATTCATAATGGTTACAAACTTAAAGAAACCAGGATGTCCTTCCATAAATGAATCCATAAGCAAACTAAGTGCATCCATGTGAAGAAAGCAGAATGTGCCATGCAAAATATACCTCTTTGGCACAAGGAATAATTGGGTTGATTAATTTTAAGAAACGGCAGACATGGGAGAATCTCTGAAAACTGGGTAAAAGTTCCCATTTGGTGAGTGAAATGTACACTTATAAAGGAATGCCCCATTTGTAAGCCTGTCTCCCTCTGTATCAGGAACAGAATTACTAAATCCCAAGAAACTCTTACCAAAAGAGAAGGCACAGACTTAAAGTTGTGTAACGACCATACCCTAGTTTACTGTGCTCACCTGAGAACATCCCTTAACTGGCCTTCCCACCACCCAAAATCTTTTGCTCTTTAGCTGAAGATAGAATTTAGGGTGAGAGCTGGGCCACTTCAAGGAATTACTCCATTTTCCTGGGTATCTCCCATGAATACAGGACATATGTATGATATTAAACTTTGACTTGTTTTAATCCTGTTAATCTTTTCAGCAATAAAAAGAAATGAACCATCACCCCATACCATCACATGGATGAACTTTACATGTATTTTTCTAAGTGAAAGAATCCAGTCTGAAAAGGATGCACACTGAGTGACCAGATTTGTAGGAGATTCTGGAAAAGGCAAAACTAGAGATGATATCAGGATATGTGAGTGAATTCCGAGATATTTTCATGATTTATACCTGCCACTATGCATTTGTCAAAACCCAAACATTTTGTGGCACTTGGTTGGCTCTGTCGGTGGAGCGTGCAACTCTTGATCTTGGGGTTGTGAATTTGGGCCCCATGTTGGGTGTGGAGATTACTTAAAAATAAAATCTTTAAAAAACACAAACATTTCCACATCCCAAAGAGTAAATAATAATCTACTGAAAGTAAGTTGTTTAAGTTGTGGGAGTGTCACAGGATGGTGTGGGGGCCAAGGGCAGTCTACCCCAAATCTGCCACGGTGACATATAGATCATTTTAATTAAAAGTTACTTAAGAGATAGCCTATGCAATGAGGACACTTAGACCCTCCCCTGTCCCCCTGGAAAGAAAATCAATCTCCCATGTGAAGATGCCCCTGTACCAGGAGGTAAAGAGATTTCGACATCACCAGAAATGGGAGATTTGGAGCCCATAAGGCTGTATAAACAACCCTTGATACTTTTTACTAATTTATGACCCCAGTCCAAATTTTGTTAAGAATTCCTTACTAATCGAAGCTCTCAAGGTTAAGTTTTCTTGTCCTGTGATTTCATCACAGGTGTAGTTTCTCTTTGTCCAAAAAGTATAAAACCTGGCTTCCTTGGTCATTTCTTTAGACCTCAGGTTCATTATTGTGTCTCCATGTGCACATCATTGCACTTTAGGTTTTTTTCTCCTATTTATCTGTCTCATGTCAATTTCTTTCTTCATCCCGTGGCAAGAACCTTGAACCAAGGAAAATTTCTTCCTCCCCTTCAATGGAATACAGAACGTGACACATGATCTAACTGTATTAGAAACATATGGGGGAAAAAAAACCCTCACTGTAGGTTGTATGACAAAAGGTGCTGACCTAAGGAACTTTGGAAATGAATGGAATCTGTAGATTAAAGGAAAAATATACTGTACGTATACAGTGGACTCTATTTGATAAAGTTCTCTGCCATCAGAGTGGTAGCTAACAGTTCTGAAAACACCACAGCGGTAATCTGGAATGGAGCAATGAATTAAATAAAGGGCCGGTGGTGAGAGCCAGGTTTGTCACTGTTAGAGTAGGAAGTTACAGGTCAGCAAAGGGAGAAGATCACAATCTCCATGTGGTGGCGGACCAGGTTGGAGACATCAGTATAAACTCATCCTTAGCTTAATATGGACGCAGACGGTTCATATAGAAATCTTTATCATTAGGTATGTCGACATAGGTGGGAAAACAGGCATATATTGCCTTGCATTGTCCGCTGAGCATGGACAATTAACTCCCACGTGTAAGACTTTAATACCATTCTCTACTAACCAGAGCTCCTTAAAGAACTTGCTGACGCTAGAAATTGGACAGTAAGTATAGAAGCCAAGATAATCTTGACGTATCAGAAAGTAAGGAAGTACCAAGAAAAGAGCCACAGAGATGGAATGATGTCAATGGAAAGCAGGAGCCAATGGAACGTGCTCTCCATCAACAAAGGAGGAATCAGCCAGCGACCAAACACTGAGGTGCTGGAACATAACCTACTCTGGTGTCCGCGCTGGTAAAAATAAATGATTCTTTTTAAGATTTTATTTATTTATTTGAGAGGGAGAGAGAGTGCAGAAGCAGAAGGGAGAGGCAGAGGGAGAGGGAGAAGCAGACCCCCCAGTGAGCAGGGAGCCCGACGTGGGGCTCGATCCCAGGACTCTGAGATCATGACCTGAGCTGAAGGTAGACACTGAACTGACTGAGCCACCCAGGTGCCCCCAAATAAACGATTTTTTAAGAAGAAACCACAGGGCCAAAATGGAGTCAGCTATGTCAAGAGACCCAAGCCAGCAAACCAAGACTTACTACCTGACCTAACTGCAGTTCCACACACCCTCACCTCCACGTAAACTTTAACCGGTCAACCTGGAAAATGAACTGAATGGCCCCTTCTGTTCCCCTTAGGAGGGGGACATTGCCTAAAATGGTGCATCCTTTTCTAGTAATTTCTTTTTTTCAAAGCCCTCTCTGCCTTTAAAATCCTTCCCCTCCCCACAGCTCAAAGGAGCCCCTTTCTTTTTGTTAATGGGATGCTGCCTGCCTCATGAATTGGTCGATGAGGCCAGTGGGATTGGGATCTCTTAAATTATTTTGTTGCCTTTTCATTAACAAATTGCATAGCTTTTTATAAGCAGGATTGCATAGAACTCTCCTATAAGAATTCCAACTAACAGAGGTAGATACTCAACCATTCATCAAATAAATGGATCTAACTCTCCTCTCCTAAAGTGGGGGCTCAGGGCAGTTGTCTTCCTGCACATGGGAAAGAGTAACTTCCTGGTGGGGAAGCCTGACCAATGCTGCCTCAGCCAGGTGAACAACGTTAACATGGACAGTGACAAGTGTTCCCTTGTTCTAAAGTAACGACAAAGCACTTTACCTCCCTGATCTGCTTCCTCAAAACCCATAACCCCAGTCTAATCAGGAGGAAAACAAGTAAATCCCAATGGGGGACTTTCTACAAAATGTCTGACCGGTCCTCCTCAACACTGCCAAGGTCACTGAAACAAAACAAGTCTGAGAAACTGTCACGGCCAAGGAGAGCTTAAAGACACATGATGAGCACATGTCACGTGGTGCCCTGCATGGGATCCTGGAGCAAGAAAAGGTAGAACAGGGGGAACCTGAATAAAATCCGGACTCCCGCTAAAAATAACATATCAATAGTTCTTCACTATTTGTGACAATTTTGTAGAAATCTGGAAAAAGAGGAGAAATCAGGGGCGTCTCGGTGGCTCAGTCTGTTAACCGTCTGCCTTCAGCTCAGGTCATGATCCCGGGGTCCTGGGATCGAACCCCACGTCGGGCTCCCTGCTCCGCAGGAGCCTGGTTCTCCCTCTCCCTGCTGCTCACGCTGCTTGTGCTCTCCCTCTCGCTCGCTCGCTCTGTCAAATAAATAAATAAAATCTTTAAAAAAAACAGACCTTAAAGGTCAAATAAGGGAAACCTATTGCATCGGACTGGAAGCCTAGAGGAAATGGGTGATTTCCTAATAAAAATGCACAATAATAAAATGGACGTTAAAATAAGGAAAAAACAGGCAGACCAATTAGCCATCCAGGGCCTCATCTTCCTGCTGGTTCTCCTCTCACTGTTCTGGGGTTTTCCTCTCCTAGGACAGAAAAGGAACAGGGACAGAACTGTTCTGGAGCTGCCCTTAGACCCGACCCACTCACTGTCTTCCTCTCCCCCCGCCATACCCTGCTCAACGAGGACATTGTGCACGGGGAGTCTCAGGGATTGTTGATGCTGATGTGTCACCCAGTCCTTTTTTGGATGGCAAGGGACTGGACACACTTACTACAGTAAAAGAAGTTAATATATTTTAATGGTAGAAACACCTCAATACCTGCAAGAGACAAGAGAGGATTTGGACCTGGCAGGCCCAAAGGCTCACACTCTCACAATGTGACCTAGACCCTCTCCAACCCTCCATCCTGCTCAGTGCTCTGGGGTGGACCCATTCATAGGCACAGTCTCTCTCACTGCATCTGGGGCCTCCCACAACTCCAGGTTGACACCCACTCACCATCCATTCTACTGGGAAGGGTTTCTCTTTCCCTTGGGTTCCATGAAAAGTCATGGCTTTAAGGGTCTTTGGCCCGGCTTGGGTCACACTCTCATCCTTGAAGCCATCAGAGCACACAGAAAATAGAGCAAGGGGTTGGGTAGACTTGGATCATACACCCATCTCTGAAGTGGGTGGAAAGTGGGGTCTGCCCTCTGGAACTCTCTGGATGGTAGGGAGGTGACATGGTGTTCCCAAAGGCAAGCTGAGGTGCTGGACTTGGACGTGAGAAGAGATGCCAGGCTGGGAAAGCAGCAGATTCCGCATCACTGGTGACTGACTGCAGGGCTTTCGATCTGAAGCCCAAGGAAGGAAGGGGTCACTTAGGGTCACTGGCTGCAGCCGCGCATCCAATGCTCTTGCTGTTTTCCCATGACGGCAAGGCGCTCTCCCACTTGGTGAAGAAGCAACTTTGCTGTTGGTAGGAAACTCAAGGCTCCTGCCTTGGATACTGGGTCCTCGCATCTCAGAGACTGGAAGGCACACAGACCTCACTCTTCTCCCGGGGAGGAAGGAGCCCCGGAGTCACACCTGCCCCCCACATTAATCACTCCTCCCCAAAGAACAAACTGGCTCATTCTGCAGTCTCTTCTCTCTCCTTTTTGAAGAACAGAGAGGAAATGTGAGGATGATAAGGAAAGTATCGCTCACTGAAACAGTGGGAGGCTCAAGGATTATTCCACACCACAAATTCACACATGGCAGACTTTCTGGGGGCCACAGTCCCTGAATCATGCATGTGACTCTCTGAAACCAGGCAGCCTCACTGAGAAACTGCCTGTTGGGAGACACAGTTACTCCCATAACCTTAATTCTTAACAAATACGTATGTCAAAGGTTTACATCACAATCGGGAAGCCAAAGGACTGCAGGGTCAGTCTGCTGTATAGCTGTATGGCTGTTGTGGGCAGGGCGACATCCAACATTTGGAGGGTTAAGAGACTGTGAAGGAGGAAGCACTTGTCTCAACCACAGAGACGTTGGGAATGGAAACATCCTGTGGGGCTCTCTACACTGCCCATGGGCCTGTTACACTGCCAGGAGCACAATCAGCTCAGTAATGGCTGTGGGGTTTGTCAAGACCCTTTCTGGCCTGAGCTGGAGGGCCACAGATGCCTCCCTGGATGGTCAGAGGCCAAGGGCTGTCCTGTCTACTGCCTGTTTCCTGCCGATCACTCAGATGGGAGGAAGGATCT
>NW_027397971.1:14368-15181 GCF_003265705.2 Callorhinus ursinus
GGGAGGCCAAAGGACTGCAGGGTCAGTCTGCTGTATGGCTGTATGGCTGTTGTGGGCAGGGCGACATCCAACATTTGGAGGGTTAAGAGACTGTGAAGGAGGAAGCACTTGTCTCAACCACAGAGACGTTGGGAATGGAAACATCCTGTGGGGCTCTCTACACTGCCCATGGGCCTGTTACACTGCCAGGAGCACAATCAGCTCAGTAATGGCTGTGGGGTTTGTCAAGACCTTTTCTGGCCTGAGCTGGAGGGCCACAGATGCCTCCCTGGATGGTCAGAGGCCAAGGGCTGTCCTGTCTACTGCCTGTTTCCTGCCGATCACTCAGATGGGAGGAAGGATCTAGCCAGCGCCGGGGGGGGTGGGCAACAGCCCGCAAGAAGGCTGTACATGGGGGCGGGCAGACCATGGCAGTCAGTCCTATATGAATCCATTCGTGTCTACAGAGTGCCCTTGTAGGGTGGGGCCGTGCTGGAACTTGCGGCTGCCCAGGCAGAGTGGGGCCAGCAGCACCCTTCCCAGGTGGGAGGGTGGAAGGACCCTGTATAACTTCTGAGACCCCTATAACCCCTGACTGGGGATGAGTTGGATCTCAAACAGTCAGGGATCAGGTGGACATTTCACTTTTTTTCTGTCTGAGCCCAGGAGTGAAGGGCTGAAAACCAATGCTCCAGCTCACCTCTGACGTGTGTGTGACCCTGGGTGAGTCCTGTCTTCCCTGGAGGCCCAGGGAGATGGAGGAGGGGGAATAAAGCCAATTATGCTTAAACCTAACACCGATCCAGAACGTGGCCCTGACCCCAACCCATGACC
>NW_027397972.1:0-15161 GCF_003265705.2 Callorhinus ursinus
GGGGGATGGGTTAGCCTGGTGATGGGTATTAAAGAGGGCACATTCTGCGTGGAGCACTGGGTGTTATGCACAAACAATGAATCATGGAACACTACATCAAAAACTAATGATGTAATGTATGGTGATTAACATAACAATAAAAAATTATTTAAAAAAACTATGTATTGTATGGTGACTAACATAACAATAAAAAAATTAAAAAAATAAAGGAGTCACAATGCTCTTCCAACTGAGCCAGTCAGGTGCCCCTAAAAATAAAATTTTTTATACTGGGAAAAAAAAAAAAAGAAAAAAAAAAGAATATCAAGCTACCAACTGACTTAGTCTCTGCGTTCAGACACTGTTCCTTCACTCCCAAAGGTTCCTGTCTAACCCTTGCCATAACATAGCCGTTGTCCCTCAGCAGTGTCATTATTGATTTACATTCCCCTCTCCCCCCGCCTGTGAGTGCCACATCTGCTTTATCTATTGTGATACTTCCAGCACCTAGTCCACTGCCTGATATATAATAAGTATTCGAAAATATTTTTCTAATGATTCATAGCTTAGTCTGTTGTTTAAGAGAAAGGAAGGAGACAGAGGAAGTAAGGGGAACCAAGCAAATCTACTGTGGTTAGATGGTGACAAGACTGCAGTTGGTCTGTGTGTATGATAGATGGGCTCCTCCTGCTTCCAGAGGGTCTTGACAGCAAGCACTCGCTTTTCAGTGTTCAGGGCACCTTGGGTGGGTGCCTCAAACCTGGCACCATGTCTCATGGTCAACCTGGTAAGGTCAACACCTCAAAGCATCAGGCCTTCCTCTGAAGCAGCAAGCAGTTTTCTCTTGGCAACCACCTAACTTTTAGTAGAGCAGATGTTGAACAGTCCTAGACTTTAAATTCCTTACTTCTTAACACTGTCACCTCAAAAAATGCCATGATATATTTTGTCCCTTCATGGGATCCATATCTACCTTCTTTTTTTTTTAAGGTTTTATTTATTTATTTTAGAGAGAGAGAGAGCATGAGTGGATGGAGGGGCAGAGGGAGAGGGAGAGAGAGAATCTTTTTTTTTTAATTTTTTATTGTTATGTTAATCACCATACATTTGTTTTTGATGTAGTGTTCCATGATTCATTGTTTGTGCATAAAACCCATTGCTCCACGCAGAATGTGCCCTCTTTAATACCCATCACCAGGCTAACCCATCCCCCCACCCTCCTCCCCTCTAGAACCCTCAGTTTGTTTTTCAGAGTCCATCATCTCTCATGGTTCATCAGGGAAAGAGAGAATCTTAAACAGACTCCACGCTGAGTGCAGAGCTCAATGTGGGCTCAATCGCATGACCCTGAAATCATGACCTGAGCCACAATCAAGTCCGCCATTTAACCAAATGAGCTACCCAGGGACCCCTCTACCTTTTTCCTTTCCTTACCCACCTTCTTATT
The DNA here is from genome assembly GCF_003265705.2 of Callorhinus ursinus. Taxonomy (NCBI): domain Eukaryota; kingdom Metazoa; phylum Chordata; class Mammalia; order Carnivora; family Otariidae; genus Callorhinus; species Callorhinus ursinus. The sequence goes on from NW_027397972.1 coordinate 1,427, forward strand.
TTTCTATCTCCTCAATTAGCAAAGTCACTTTCTCACTAATATATGTATTTAAATATCACCCATACCCCAATGACGGGCCCTAACATCACTTGTAAGGTCAGTCTTAAACTGGCTGTTCTGTATAAGAGGAGCGATGGATGGAAATTACTGCCTAACATGGCCCTTAGGGTTCACTCACCTGGCTCTTCTACCACATAGAGAATGGACTTTCCACTCGAGTCTTCATAGTACTGGAATCTGACGACACAGTCATCCTCATTCTTGTATGTACAATTCACTGCATCCTTCCCAGTATCCTCTGAGGAAGGGAAAAAGATGGAAGAATGAAAAGAGAGTCAATTCCTGGACTATGGGGCCATGTCCAAGCCCCAGTTATGAGACTTCTGAGAAAGTATGCAACAGGAAACCCTATGCCTGACGTTAGGCAAGATGTCTAGATTTGAGATGGCCTGGCAATTACCTCTAGATGACCCTCTAGATGTATTTTGTCCCTCACAGGCCCTTTTTGGTTATTATTCCTTCCCCTGGAAGGGACATGACATAACACATTCCACGGTCTGATTCAAAGCCTGGCCCTCCCACCTGCCAGCTGTGTAATACTAGGGAAGTTACTTGATCTCATCAGCTCTCTCTTTCTTCATCTATAAAAGGAAAATGATACCCCACCTCACAAGGTTGGTAAAGAACTAAATGGCATAAAGTAAACAGTACCTAATACACAGTGGGTGTTCCCTTCCCTCTCTTTCCCTTCTCTGCTTGCCGAACAATTCTTAATAATTCATTGACTCAGTCCCTATATTTCTTCAATTTCTGCTTCTGATCCAGTGCTCCTCTCAAGCCATCCCTTCTTCTCAGACTCCCATCACGTTTTGTAGGCTTCATCCCTTCTGATTCTGAAACCTCTTATTCTGACAGGGAAACGATAGGTACCCCTCCATTAGCTGCACTATATCCTCCAGTGATGAAGCTGGATGGGTAAAACTGACACATGATGAGGTTAAGCAAATGTCCCAAGGTTGCACCACAGGTGCATGATGGAGCAGGACTAGAAGTTGAGTCTCAGAGCACATCCTACAGACTTGAACTCAACAGGCCTTTAGAAAACCAGTGATATAAGAGTACAATGGTAGGGTAGGATTTCCGGATTTAGTCCTAAGCTTAACTTGTTCGAGTAGATTATGTAACTTGCCTGAAATTCCATATCCTCATTTGTAAAATGAAGATAACAGTACTACAGTTCTACTTTACTAGGTTGTTGAGAAAAGGATAAGATGGTGGGTATGAAAGGGCACTTTTATAACTTTTATAAGTTATACAATTCCATACAAACAAGCATTCATTTTTATGATTATCATGGCATGGGGGGAGGAGGTACGAGAAATACTTATCAGGAAACCTGTGATATCCATCTGGTCTAGGTAATAAAAACATCTCACATTTCTCTCAGCAGTCTCTCCCCCCTGAGCTAGTCATAGCATACACCCAGTCTCTTCCAGAGGAAAAGCTGTGTCTTCAAACTCAATCCCCAAATCACTATCCTCACTCCCAGCCCCACCTCTAATATTAGCCAAAGGGCCCAGAGATCTGACCCTTTCTGTAAAACCCCCTGACAGAAGTTGACTGTGTCTTCCTGTGGCTCTCACTAAAAAACATGTTTCCTGCCTTCATGGGAGATGGCTATCTCAGGAGAGATTACCATCTCCCTGCTACCAGCCAGTGCCTAGCTGACCCAGATAATCATATCAGATATGCTGACAGCAGCAAAGATCATCTCCTTCTAAGTCAAGGTAAAGTACAAACCAGAATAACTGCAAGCAAGAGTTTTGCTCCCCACTGTATTTTTATCTGTCTTATTCCAGGAAGGGCTCCATCATGAGTTTAGCTACAAATCTATAAAGGTAAAGGTTTCCCTCCAAACCAGCAAAGCAGTATGCCTGGGCACTGTTTAACACTCTTTTGTTAAATAAACTCAGTAAATGCTTACTAGCTTCCTAAAATGATGCCTGTCACTCTGTGCCTCAGTTTCTTCATCTGTAAAATGGGATGCATTGTCTTCTTTTCCTTGAGGAGGTAAAGTTAGGGTCTGAAATCAGGCATACTTTAAAAGTTACTTGTAGGATCTTGCTGAGTCTGTGGGTGCTGGGAAGCAGAATGGTGAGGGACTGTGGAACCAATTAGTAGAGGTGCAGGAGGACTCAGGGAAGCCAGCTTTTATGGAGTGCCTAGCATGCATCAGGTCCGCACAACATGCCTTTGAGGTGGGAATTATTTTTCCATGTTACTGATGAGAGTTGGACAGGTTCTGGGGTTAACTGCACAATTTTAGAAGCTGTGTGTGTGTGTGTGTGTGTGTGTGTGTGTGTGTGCAACTCTGAGATACCCTGAACTTACTAAGTTCCTTCACAGACTCGATTTCATCACGACAGTAACGGTTGCAGGTATTGTCCTCATGGAGGGCTCCTCGGTCAAATTTCTTACACTCCACACACTCCCTAAAAGAGAGAGGACACAGAGATTAAGACGAGGGAAGAACAAACTTACAAGGTTTCAGTCCGGCTCGGACCTCCATTCACCAGAAAGCTGCTCCACCTCAGAAAACAAACACCTGTACCACAATCCCGGGGGCCCAGAGGGTCAAGTCTGTGAGTTCAGGGTGGGAGGCCTGGCAGGCAGAGGGCCCCAGCACCCACATTAAACTTCTTCATGGCCCATCCGAGAGTATGACAGGAAGTGAAGCCTATGCCAGATTGGGGAGCCTTAAAGGCAGAACCGGTCATGTAATCTGGGAGCCCAGTGCAAAGGCAAATGTCAGGTCCCCTGTTTTAAAATGACTAAGAATTACAAGACAGGGCCAGCAGAGCTGTAAACCAAGTGTGGGGCCCTTCTAAGCACGGGGCGCTGTACGGATGCACAGGTTGTGCACCCAAGAGTCCAGCCCTGCTTAAAGTGGGAAGAGAAATGGCAGGAGCATCCCCTGACCCCCAGATGAGTGAAGTACATACTTGTGACCTTCTCCCGTCTCACAGTGTCCTTCATAACTGCAGCCCCACATCTCCCACAGAATCAGAACATCAGCACAGGAACATTCCCCTGGAAGCTCCCTGGTTTAGCCTTCCTCCCAACTCAGGGATTCAGGATGCCAGCCCAGGAGAGCAGGTTTCTCCACCTGGAGTCCCCAGGGTACTACTTTGGCCCCTGCCTGGTTGGCTCTCCCTCCAACATTTCCCCAACTTTTCAGTGGAAAGAGGAAAGCGAGCCTCTTAGCCACAGGGGACTCCTCTACCTAAAGCTTTGGTGAGTAAGAGACAGACCCTGGAGGAGTGGGAGGGGGGTGGATACCAGCCTGGGAGACCCTCCCCCTCCTGCCAGCACCCTGCTCTCTCCAACTCACTTCTCAGCCCACTCACTTCTTAAAGGTGCAGGCATCGGGGCAGGTGGGGCACTTCTCGCAGGTGTCCCCGTAGGAGCCGGGCTGGATGCACACGCAGCTGCCACACTCACACTTGCCGCGGCCGCTGCACAGCAACCCATTGCCGGACATGCAGGTGTCCGTGCGCGTGGTGCAGTTGCAGTAGTAGCCGGTCCAGTCCGAGTCACACAGGCAGTCCCCACAGCTGCACTGGCCATGGCCTGGAAGCACACAGCCCAAGCGGGCGGCAGCAGGTGAGGGTCCCCACCTCCCCCCGCCCTCCTCCTGCCGCCCCTCGTCAGCACCGCACTGAACGGTTCACCGCCTTTTGTGCTTTCTCTCCATCCTCCCCGGGCCAAATCCACTGCCTGTCCTGTGTTCTCCTAGCGTTTACATGGACATTTTAAGCCTTACGATCAGCCCATTTGCTTGCCTATCTATTTCTCCTTCTAGACTGTGAGCTCCACGATGGGAGAAGACATATTGGTTTGTCCACCAGGAGTGATTAGCATAACATCTGAAACACAGGAGGCAGGCAATTAATGTTTTGCTTATTGACTCATTTACTCAACAAACACTGCTTGAGCTCACACTGGGCACCAGAGATTCGTCAGTGAACAAGACAGGCAAGGTCCCTATGGCCCTGGAGCTTATGTCCTAGCTAAATTCCTGGAAAACATACATGTTCACCAGCATGTGCCCTGTGCTGTATTAGCATAGTATTGCAAAGAACCAGCAGCGCTAGTAGGAAAGAGCTCTTCACTTTACTGAGGGAGCGTAGGAATGGGAGAGAGGGGCCTGGGGTGGGGGTTAGGTTGGTTAAATGCAGGTGTTAACTCTTGGTGCTACATCCCCCTAATTACTTAACAAGACTTGAAAACTTGGCTCCCAAACTCAGAAGAAAAGGTGACTCATTCTCAAGGATTCTGAATCAGGAAGAAGTGGATGAATAATAAAAATCTGATTGTTAATCAGAGGAAAGGCAGGGAGCAAGGGGGAAGTAACCTCATTTGGTCTGAAAACCATACCACTTGTGTGAGCAAATGGGCCCCAAGATGGTGGAGGAGAGGGAGGTGCATGGGCAGGCTCAAACGGCCGCTAGCTGGCACCTTCAGCGTCCCAGTGACAGCCAGGTGAGCGGGGCCCCACAGTGTCCACTACACCCAGCTTTTAATGATGGCTCCCGGACAGGGAAAGGCCGATGCCACAGAGGACCGGCAGCACTCAGAGACCTCGGCCTCCTCAGAAACCCCTGTCCCATAGTGTTCCCTTTGTGCGGCCCAACAAAGTGATCTTTGAGAAGATGGTATGCCAGGCCAGCCCGGGAGTGAAGTTGGGAGTCCAGTGGCAGGCCAGAGCCAGCATGCCCTGGCAGGGTCCGCCCATAAAAGGAAGCCACAATGTGGTAATGTCACAGGACAGGCACCCCGCCAGCCAAAGGGTGGCTGAGCCCGGGTTCACAGGGAAGTCAGAGGAGGGTGGTGAGGAATGAAGAGAAAGTGTAAGAAAGAGGAAGGAAATAGGAAAAGAAGGCAGCAGGGGAGGGGTGGAGCTGAGGGAGGGGGAAGGGAAAGAGAGGAGCAGACCTTTCAGGTCCCGTGGAAGGCAACCACTCTCCCTAAACAGCTTGACCCTCTGGGCCGATGCTTAGCTCCTCTCCCCTGCTTTATGAGCCAGCCCTTTGTTTGACATCCTACTTCCTCCATGAAGCCACCCAGGCTTCCTCTGCCTACAGTGAGTCTCTCTCCAGTGGACTCCTATAATTATTCCCCAAGGATACCTCACTTCCGAGACCGGGCAGGTTCTGCCTCATGCTGTGAATTATCCTTAGGTAAGCTAATTAAGGGCAAAACTGTCTTATGCATGCCTCGTGATCCCACAACACTACAGCACAGAGCTGGCTCAGGGGCACCTGATCAATCTACGCTCATGGACATGGCAGGTGGGGAGTCCCCTGAGGACAAGGATGCACCCCCTGGTGTTTGAGGCAGGAATGCTGATACCATGTAACCACAAAGGCCATACCCCGGTGGGGAGGGGGGAGGGGGAAGGCCAGAGGCTGGGGAAATAGCCAAGTGGTAGCATGCCACCCTCATGAGCCATGGCTTGTGGCAAAGAACAGACCACCGGCCAGCAGCTCTGGGGAGAGACAATGGTGAACCGGTGTATAAGCTTGAGCAGTCAGGAATCAGGCACGACCCCTGTTCACCCATTCGGACTGAGTGCCTGGCACAGAACAGGTGTTCAATAAATATGTGTCCCTGAGTATCTGTCCCTGGAGAGTATGACGGTGGCACCACAGGATCTAGACCCGAAACCAGTAGGCACACAACACTCCAGCTGGAAGCGGGGGAGGGAGGCCTCTCAGAGACTACAGTGGCTGCCTGGGGTTCCCTCATGAATTAAGCTGGAGCACATGGGGGACAAGCTGTTTTGCACTGGTAGGAGGCAGGAAGCAGGCTGCTGACCCAGGCAGCTTTGTTTTATGGCTTCGGGGCAGCCAGCAGCTGAAGGAAACACACTCTGGACGGGATCCCTCCCACACGGTGTCACACCAGACCAGGAACCACGAGGCACAGAGGAGTAGACCTCCCTCTGTCCTTGGTGCCTACAGACAGAGGGGCTGTCTGTAGGCCTCTCCTAGGACAACCCTCTTTCCATGGTCTCCCACATCAAACTTACCAATTCCCTTTGGCACTTTGAATATGATGTAAGTACTATTAAATATTACAATAAGCTGAAATTCCTGCCTCACCCTCTAATTCAAACTGCTGTTTGTGTGTGTATGTCGGTGTGTAACTGATCTCTCTCTCCCTATCATTTCTCTCCGATCTCTCTCTCAAATTTTGTTGGCTTGGGCGCCTGGGTAGCTCAGTTGGTTAAGCGACTGCCTTCAGCTCAGGTCATGATCCTGGAGTCCCGGGATCGAGTCCCACATCGGGCTCCCTGCTCAGCGGGGAGTCTGCTTCTCCCTCTGACCCTCTTCCCTCTCGTGCTCTCTATCTCTCATTCTCTCTCTCTCTCAAATAAATAAATAAAAAATCTTTAAAAAATGTTTGTTGGCTTGAGTAAAGGAAACAATGTTGCAGATAATAAAAACAAGCCATTTTTATGTTACTAGGGCATGTTTTAGAATGACACAGATTTAACTTTCTAATCAAGCTCTCTTAGACTGATGTTAAAGTGAACATCTAGGTAGATTATAGCTCAGCTCATTAAGCCCCAGTGCAAAGGAAGCCAATCTGAGTCATAGATTAGATCACCATAGAAGCCAATTATAATCTCTGTTGATTGGCTACACAATACACCCAAAAACCAATCGCAACCAGTTTGCAAATGTCTTCGATCTCTCTGTCACAAGAGGGATCAAGCCTCAGTGATCATAGCCCAGCAAAAACCTCTCCCCAGTGCCCTAGGAACTACTCAGACATGCTGAGAGTCAGCATGTCTGCAGATAAAGACTAACTCACATTACTTTGATTTCTTCTAGCTGGGGAAGCATCCTAGGAGTGGTCTTTGGGGCAAGGAAAAACCAGCTTGAGATTTTCAATGGGCCTCAAGATTTTACTGACTTCTGTCATGAGAAGGACAAAACCTCAGTATCCTGCAGGTAGGACTTGACATCATAACCCTCCATCTGTAGGCTGGACCCCTCAATGGCAATGCTTTCTTTCTTTTTTTTTTGGATGTAGTGTTCCATGATTCATTGTTTGTGCATAACACCCAGTGCTCCACACAGAACATGCCCTCTTTAATATCCATCACCAGGCTAACCCATCCCCCCACCCCCCTCCCCTCTAGAACCCTCAGTTTGTTTTTCAGAGTCCATCGTCTCTCATGGTTCATCTCCCCCTCCGATTTACTCCCCTTCATTCTTCCCCTCCTGCTATCAGTTCTTCTTTTTTTTTTCCTAACATATATTGCATTATTTGTTTCAGAGGCACAGGTCTGTGATTCAACAGTCTTGCACAATTCACAGTGCTCACCATAGCACATACCCTCCCCAATGTCTATCACCCAGCCACCCCATCTCTGCCACCCCCCCACCACTCCAGCAACACTCAGTTTGTTTCCTGAGATTAAGAATTCCTCATACCAGTGAGGTCATATGGTACATATCTTTCTCTGATTGACTTATTTCACTTAGCATAACACCCTCCAGTTCCATCCACGTCGTTGCAAATGGCAAGATCTCACTCCTTTTGATGGCTGCATAATATTCCATTGTGTATATATACCACGTCTTCTTTATCCATTCATCTGTCGATGGACATCTTGGCTCTTTCCACAGTTTGGCTATTGTGGACATTCCTGCTATAAACATTGGGGTGCACGTACCCCTTCAGATCCCTACATTTGTATCTTTGTGGTAAATACCCAGTAGTGCAATTGCTGGATCGTATGGTAGCTCTATTTTCAACTGTTTGAGGAACCTCCATACTGTTTTCCAGAGTGGCTTGCATTCCCACCGACAGTGTAGGAGGGTTCCCCTTTCTCAGCATCCCTGCCAACATCTGTCGTTTCCTGACTTGTTAATTTTAGCCATTCTGACGGGTGTGAGGTGGTATCTCATTGAGGTTTTGATTTGGATTTCCCTGATGCCGAGAGATGTTGAGCGCTTTTTCATGTGTCTGTTGGCCATTTGGATGTCTTCTTTGGAAAAATGTCTGTTCATGTCTTCTGCCCATTTCTTGAATGGATCATTTGTTCTTTGGGTGTTGAGTTTGATAAGTTCTTTATAGATTTTGGATACTAGCCCTTTATCTGGTATATCATTTGCAAATATTTTCTCCCATTCTGTCGGTTGTCTTTTGGTTTTGTGGACTGTTTCTTTTGCTGTGCAAAAGCTTTTTATCTTGATGAAATCCCAATAGTTCATTTTTGCCCTTGCTTCCCTTGCCTTTGGCGATATTTCTAGGAAGAAGTTGCTGCGGCTGAGGTCGAAGAGGTTGCTGCCTGTGTTCTCCTTTAGGATTTTGATGGACTCCTGTCTCACGTTTAGGTCTTTCAACCATTTGGAGTCTATTTTTGTGTGTGGTGTAAGGAAATGGTCCAGTTTCATTCTTCTGCATGTGGCTGCCCAATTTGCCCAACACCATTTGTTGAAGAGACTGTCTTTTTTCCATTGGACATTCTTTCCTGCTTTGTCAAAGATGAGTTGACCGTAGAGTTGAGGGTCCATTTCTGGGCTCTCGATTCTGTTCCATTGATCTATGTGTCTGTTTTTGTGCCAGTACCATACTGTCTTGACGATGACAGCTTTGTAGTAGAGCTGGAAGTCCGGAATTGTGATGCTGCCAGCTTTGCTTTTCTTTTTCAATATTCCTCTGGGTATTCGGGGTCTCTTCTGGTTCCATACAAATTTTAGGATTATTTGTTCCATTTCTTTGAAAAAGGTGGATGGTATTTTGACGGGGATTGCACTGAATGTGTAGATTGCTCTAGGTAGCATTGACATCTTCACAATGTTTGTTCTTCCAATCTATGAGCATGGAACGTTTTTCCATTTCTCTGTGTCTTCTTCAATTTCTTTCATGAGTATTTTATAGTTTTCTGAGTACAGATCCTTTGCCTCTTTGGTTAAATTTGTTCCTAGGTATCTTATGGTTTTGGGTGCAATTGTAAATGGGACCGACTCCTTGATTTGTCTCTCTTCTGTCTTGTTGTTGGTGTATAGGAATGCCACTGATTTCTGTGCATTGATTTTATGTCCTGCTACTTGACTGAATTCCTGTATAAGTTCTAGCAGTTTTGCGGTGGAGTCTTTTGGGTTTTCCACATACAGTATCATATCATCTGCAAAGAGTGAGAGTTTGACTTCCTCTTTGCCAGTTTGGATGCCTTTGATTTCTTTTTGTTGTCTGATTGCTGTGGCTAGCACTTCAAATACTATGTTGAATAGCAGTGGTGAGAGTGGACATCCCTGCCGCATTCCTGACCTTAGGGGGAAAGCCCTCAGCTTTTCCCCATTGAGAATGATATTTGCTGTGGGTTTTTCATAGATGGCTTTTATGATATTGAGGTATGTACCCTCTATCCCTCTACTCTGAAGAGTTTTGATCAAGAAAGGGTGCTGTACTTTGTCAAATGCTTTTTCTGCATCTATTGAGAGGATCATAAGATTCTTGTTCTTTCTTTTGTTAATGTATTGTATCATGTTGATTGATTTGCGGATGTTGAACCAGCCTTGCAGCCCAGGGATAAATCCCACTTGGTCATGGTGAATAATCCTTTTAATGTACTGTTGGATCCTATTGGCTAGTATTTTGGTGAGAATTTTTACATCCATGTTTATCAAGGATATTGGTCTGTAATTCTCCTTTTTGATGGGGTCTTTGTCTGGTTTGGGGATCAAGGTAATGGTGGCCTCATTAAATGAGTTTGGAAGTTTTCCTTCCATTTCTATTTTTTGGAACAGTTTCAGGAGAATAGGTATTAATTCTTCTTGAAATGTCTGATAGAATTCCCCTGGGAAGCCATCTGGCCCTGGGCTTTTGTTTCTTGGGAGATTTTTGATGACTGCTTCAATTTCCTTGGTGGTTATAGGTCTGTTAAGGTTTTCTATTTCTTCCTGGTTCAATTTTGGTAGTTGATACATCTCTAGGAATGCACCCATTTCTTCCAGGTTATCTAATTTGCTGGCATAGAGTTGCTCATAAGATGTTCTTATAATTGTTTGTATTTCTTTGGTGTTGGTTGTGATCTCTCTTCTTTCATTCATGATTTTGTTGATTTGGGTCATTTCTCTTTTCTTTTTGATAAGTCTGGCCAGGGGTTTATCAATCTTGTTAATTCTTTCAAAGAACCAGCTCCTACTTTCATTGATATGTTCTACTGTTCTTTTGGTTTCTATTTCATTGATTTCTGCTCTGATCTTTATGATTTCTCTTCTCCTGCTGGGTTTAGGCTTTATTTGCTGTTCTTTCTCCAGCTCCTTTAGGTGTAGGGTTAGGTTGTGTATTTGAGACCTTTTTTGTTTCTTGAGAAAGGCTTGTATTGCTATATACTTTCCTCTCAGGACTGCCTTTGCTGTATCCCAAAGATTTTGAACAGTTGTGTTTTCATTTTCATTGGTTTCTATGAATTTTTTTAATTCTTCTTTAATTTCCTGGTTGACCCATTCATTCTTTAGTAGGATGCTCGTTAGCCTCCATGTATTTGAATTCTTTCCAACGTTCCTCTTGTGATTGAGTTCTAGTTTCAAAGCACTGTGGTCTGAACATATGCAGGGAATAATCCCAATCTTTTGGTACCGGTTGAGACCTGATTTGTGACCTAGGATGTGATCAATTCTGGAGAATGTTCCATGGGCACTAGAGAAGAATGTGAATTCTGTTGCTTTGGGATGGAATGTTCTGAATATGTCTATAAAGTCCATTTGGTCCTGTGTGTCATTTAAAGTCTTTATTTCCTTGTTGATCTTTTGCTTAGATGATCTGTCCATTTCAGTCAGGGGGGTGTTAAAGTCCCCCACTATTATTGTATTGTTGTCAATGTGTTTCTTTGCTTTTGTTATTAATTGCCTTATATAATTGGCTGCTCCCACGTTAGGGGCATAGATATTTACAATTGTTAGATCTTCTTGTTGGATAGGCCCTTTAAGTAGGATATAGTGTCCTTCTCCACTCTTATTACAGTCTTTGTTTTAAAATCTAATTTGTCTGCTATAAGGATTGCCACCCCAGCTTTCCTTTGGTGTCCATTAGAATGGTAATGGTTTTCCACCCCCTCACTTTCAATCTGGGGATGTCTTTGGGTCTAAATGAGTCTCTTGCAACAGCATATTGATGGGTCTTGTTTTTTAATCCAATCTGATAGCCTGTGTCTTTTGATTGGGGCATTTAGCCCATTTACATTCAGGGTAACTATTGAAAGATATGAATTTAGTGCCATTGTATTGCCTGTAAGGTGATGTTACTGTATATTGTCTGTGTTCCTTTCTGATCTATGCTACTTTTAGGCTCTCTTTTTGCTTAGAGGACCCCTTTCAATATTTCTTGTAGGGCTGGTTTTGTGTTTGCAAATTTCTTTAGTTTTTGTTTGTCCTGGAAGCTTTTTATCTCTCCATCTATTTTCAATGATAGCCTAGCTGGATATAGTATTCTTGGCTGTATATTTTTCTGGTTTAGTGCTCTGAAGATATCATGCCAGTCCTTTCTGGCCTGCCAGGTCTCTGTGGATAGGTCTGTTGCCAATCTAATGTTTCTACCATTGTAGGTTACATATCTCTTCTCCCGAGCTGCTTTCAGGATTTTCTCTTTGTCTCTGAGACTCGTAAGTTGTCCTATTAGATGTCGGGGTGTTCTTATTTTTATTGATTTTGAGAGGGGTTCTCTGTGCCTCCTGGATTTTGATGCCTGTTTCCTTCCCCACAATAGGGAAGTTCTCTGCTATAATTTGCTCCAATATGCCTTCTGCCCCTCTCTCTCTTTCTTCTTCTTCTGGGATCCCAATTATTCTAATGTTGTTTCATCTTATCGTATCGCTTATCTCTCGAATTCTGCCCTCGTGATCCTGTAGTTGTTTATCTCTCTTTTTCTCAGCCTCTTTATTTTCCATCATTTAGTCTTCTATATCGCTGATTCTCTCTTCTGCCTCATTTATCCTAGCAGTTAGTGCCCCCATTTTTGATTGCACCTCATTAATAGCCTTTTTGATTTTGACTTGGTTAGATTTTAGTTCTTTTATTTTTCCAGAAAGGTTTCTCTAATAACTTCTACACTTTTTTCAAGCCCAGCTAGTATCTTTAAAGTCATGATTCTGAACTCTAGGTCCAACATCGTACTGATGTCTGTATTGAGTAGGTCCCTGGCTGACAGTACTATCTCTTGTTCTTTTTGCTGAGGTGATTTTTTTCGTCTTGTCATTTTGTCCAGAGGAGAACAGATCAATGAGAGAACAGAATGCTAACAGGTTAACAATGTCTCCAGCAAATATACTCTATACAAATCAGAAAAGACCTGAAACCAGGGGACAAGAAAGGGAAAGAAAGAAGAGAGGAAAAAAAAAAAGGAAAAAGAAAAAGATAAAAACAAACAAAAACAGAACAAAACAAAAAAAAACAGAATATGATCAAATATGATCAGGCTAGTGCATAGATCAGTGCCACACAGTAGGTTTTAGGCATATTTTGGTCTGTTACAAGAAAGTGCCTGCTAAAATTTTAAAGGAAGAAAGACATATATGTACAAAATAAGGGTTGATACAATGAAGGGATGGCAGATGACTGTAAAGATGAAAATTATAAAAGATTTTATAAAAGGAATTGATAAGATAAGAAGTTGTTTTTTAAAAAGAAAGAAGATTTAAAAAGAAAAAAAAAGGGAGAGAACGTGATCAGGCAGGAGAATAGAACAAAGCCACACACTAGTGATTTAGGGTATATTTTGATCTGTTAGAAGAAATTGTATTTCAAAATTTTAAAGAGAGAACAACTTATATATATTTGCCAAAAATAAGGGTAACTCTATGAAGGGATAAAAATATGACTCTAAAAATGAAAAATAGAAAATGTTTTTTTTAAAAAAGGGATTGATAAGATGTTGTTTGAAAAAGGGAAAAAGAAAAATTAAAAAAAACAGTTAAAAAATTAACTTTGAAAACCTAATGAATTATGGTAAAAAAAAGCCATGAAATCTATGTGCAGTATTCCCCTAGCGCTGGAGTTCTCCCGTTCTCCTTGATCGGTAAACTTGGTCTTCGCTTGCTGGCTGTTCGTGCTGATCTTCTGGGGGAGGGGGCCTGTTGCCGTGGTTCCCAAATGTCTTTGCCGGAGGCAGAATTGCCCCGCACTTGTGAGTCCGGGCTAAGCAAGCTGCTCGGGTTTGCTCTCAGGAGCTTTTGTTCCCTGCAAGCTCTCGGTACAGCTTTGGAGGACCAGGGTGAAAATGGTGGCTTCCCAATGTCCGCCCAGAGGAGCTGAGAACTCGGGGCCCCACTCCTCAGTGCGCCCCCAGAGAAAAGCAGTCACTCCCATCTCCCTGGTCCCCGGCCGCACTCCGTGCTCACCCGGCCTGTGACCGAGCATTTCTATGTCTGGCACCCGACCCCATGTGGAGTCTCCAAACCCAGCAGATCCCTGCAGTGCGCTCCCGCGCCGCTCCTCCCGGGGGAGGAAGGGGAGTCTCCCCGACTCTGCCGCTTGTTGGGTCCCTGCTGGAGGAGCAGTGGCCCGACTGGGCCGCGGATCACGGTTTATGGCAACCCCGAGCTGAGAGCCCACGCCTCGGCTCCGTCTCTGCAGCCGGCTTCCCCGCTCCGATACCTGGGAGCTCTGCCGCACTCAGGCACCCCCGGTCTTTCTGTGACCCCGAGGGTCCTGAGACC
>NW_027397973.1:0-9461 GCF_003265705.2 Callorhinus ursinus
GAAGACCACAAGATGAGTAAAAGCTCTGGGTTGCTCAGGAACCAAAGAAAGGCCAGAGTGACCGGAAGATGATGAATGCATGAATGCAGGGGAGAGTCAGAAGAGTCATGAGAAAGAATTTTAACTTTATGTGAAGCACAAGCCAATGAAGAGTTTAAGGGAGGGGAGTGGCATAATATATGGGCGCCTGGGTGGCTCAGTTGGTTGGGCAACTGCCTTTGGCTCAGGTCATGATCCCAGAGTCCCAGGATCAAGTCCCACGTCCGGCTCCCTGCTCAGCAAAGGAGCCTGCTTCTCCCTCTGACCCTCCCCCCTCTCATGTACTCTCTCTCTCTCATTCTCGCTCTCTCAAATAAATAAATCTTTAAAAAACAAAAAGTCTTTATCTTGAAAAAGAGATGAGTCAGGAGGATACTGCAGTTGTCTAAGTAAGAACTAATGTAGTTTAGACCAGGGTGATGGCGGTGGAGATGGCAAGACATGCACAGACTCTGGATATATTTTAGAGCTAAAGGCAACAGGACTTAGTATTAGATTGGACATGGTTGTCAAATAGGAAATGCCCGGGATAACTTCCAGGTTTCTGGTCTAAGCAACTTGTTCGGTGAAGTGCTGGTTCCTGGAATGAGGACACCAGAAGGAGGAACAGGGTTGAAGACGTGAAGTTTGAGATGTCTGTGATACATCTATGTGTTTATGAATCAAAGCTGAATATATAATCCTGGGGAATAGGAGAGAGTAAAGACCAGAGATACAAAGTTGGGAGTCACTGATACTTTGATATATACAGGGAAGGGAACAGGTACGTTTATAGGGACAGGGGCAGGAGACAGTGAGGAAAGAAGAGGCAGTGAGGGGAGGTTTAGGGAAGGAAGAGAGCTCGGCTCCTAAGGCTCAGGTCTCTGAAACACTGACATTCAAAGGCTATCCAGAGGATGAGCAGACAGCCAAGACGACTGTGAAGAAGCAGGCAGCACACCAGAATGGAAACAGAGATGAGTACAAGTTTCCACTTTAGACAAAGGAAACAGACTGTACAAAGACCCAGAAATAAATGACACCTCAGCATGTTGTGAGAACTGCAAACTGCAGGGAACAACATAATCAGATATACATTTTTTTTTTAAAGTAATCAATTGGTAGTGCAGAGGAGAAACAGAGAAGGGCAAGACCAGAGGCATGGAGATTCCCTCAATAAATAAAAAAACCTTTCATGAAAAGGCTTTCATCTGCCTTTCATAAAAAGTGATTTTACAAAAAGGCAAGATGATATAATACTACCTCTTGCCAGAAATCCAGTGTTTTCACTGTTTAACAAAATCATCCATCCTAGAAGGGAAGGGACTGATTTCTCAGATTCTGCCTGTGGTTGATAATACCCTGCTCTAGGGGCATCTGGGTGGCTCAGTTGTTAAGCGTCTGCCTTCAGCTCAGGTCATGATCCCAGGGTCCTGGGATCGAGCCCCGCATCGGGCTCCCTGCTCTGCGGGAGGCCTGCTTCTCCCTCTCCCACTCCCCCTGCTAGTGCTCCCTCTCTTGCTGTGTCTCTCTCTGTCAAATAAATAAATAAAGTCTTTAAAAAAAAAATAATACCCTGCTCTGTATGTGTGTACACATATACGTGCACCTGTGGTGCGCGCGCACGCACATACATCTTCATTTCCAAGAAGTCACTATCTCACTAAAGGAAATGCTTTGTTTCCAATCTGTTTCATTCAGCATTCAAACTGAGTATTTTCTGAGGCAGAGATGTTCTGGCAGATGTGTGAACATGGAGCTGCTGGAGATAATGGGACAAAGTCATCAGCACAGGAGCTACAGAAACCACGGCCCCAGAAAAGATCCTAAGTAGTGCTGAAAAGTGAGAAGCGATCCCAGGAGAGAGCCCTGGGGACCATCCACATTTAAGGTGAGGCAGAAGAGTTACCCACAAAGGAAAGCCACAACTTATTTTTGTTTAATATTTTAAAACACAGAGTAAGCTACCAAATCTTGACTCCTTCTTCCAAGATGAACAAATCTGCCTTGGAAATTAGTATTTTGCCTAAAACAATATTTTAGAGATGCATCCCATACTTCTCAAAGTTTTCTTTTTCCCATTTCTTTCAATATTAACAAGGAGAATTTGTACTTTAAGGCTTTTTGACAAAACCAACAAACTACATATGGTATTTATATATAAAATTGACAAGATCATATCAACTCAAAGAAGCAGAGGGAATTCAAAGACAGAACCTCAAAAAATGAATTCAATATAATTTAATTTTAAAAGGTCTTAGGACAAATGACTTGCCAATGTGACATTCATTTATAAGAAGAAGCCAAAGAACTACACTGAAGAATCTTCTTGCCTAAACTGATAAAAAGCATAGGTCACAACACATAACCTATTATTTATTAAAAAAACAAACTCTTAAATACAGAGAACAAACTGGTAGTTGCCAGAAGAGAGGTGGGTGGGAAGATGAGTAAAATAGGTAAAAGGGATAAAGAGTACATTTATCCTGATGGGCACTGAGTATGTATAGAATTGCTGAATCATGACACTGGATGTGTGAAACTAATACAACACTGTATGTTAATTATACCTGAATTAAGAAAACTGTAAAAAATAAAATGGCTTCCAGCCTCTCAAAAAAAATAAATAAATAAATGAAAGGGGGAGGGAAGCGAATTTGGTTTCAATAAAGTAAAATCCAGTCTCAATAATCTAAGTAAATTCTTCGAACCAGTCAGTAAATATAGGGTAAAAGCTATTTATATTTTCTAAAAGTCACTAGTAAAATTCTACACTGAAGAGACTATTTTATACAAAAAAAGGTGATGGGAGTGGAAAATCCTCTGAAACTTAAAACAGTTGGGCCTTGATATATGAACTGTGTGATTGCCCCAGGAACTAAAATGAGCTGAAAATATAAAGAAGATCTTTAGGGATTTAAGAAAATTCATGGATAACTGACAAATAATAGGATCTTGGAGAACTCTGGGAAACCTCTCATATCTTGCTTAATACCCTTGTCACCAACTTTTTTGTTCTATGACTCCCTATAGAAGAAAACCAGACTCTAAACGAACTTTTGGCTGCCAACAGTGGAAAGAGAATATTAGCCTGGATAACCACACTGATGTAATCTGTGATTTGCATGACCCCAATGTTAGCACAAACAACAATAATAAATATATGCCTGAACCAATGACTACTCAGCTGACGATTTTCTCTAGCTATTTGGAATAGGTTGCAAGTGCCATTAAGATTTAACAAATTCTTTTTGAAATGAATTTTAGTAAATTAGAAAGATAAAAGTTTTGAAATTATGATCTAAAATTAAAGGCGCAAAGAAAAAAGTTTTGTGTGTTTGTTTTCAGCCATATAGGTGTTGGGCCCGTCTAGAGTTCATACTTGGAAAGCATCACTGTTCAACACATGGCATATTTTCTTTCGGCCTTCCTGGGAAAGTACGATCCCAAGAGATACATGATTCAGCTCCTACAGAGCATACAATATGGTCTATTGAATTTGTCTCAAATTAATCCTAGTTACAGAAAACAAATTTTTAAGAGTAGAAATAAAAATTTTAATTTACATGAAAAAGTCTGCTACTGACTGTTTCTGCTGAAAATTTCAACCAAGCAAATAAGAATATAAGAAGTGCTATGGATGCTTAGGTAGATGTCTTTCCACACTTTCTGCAGAAAGCCATCTTGTCTGCTCTTGCTCCCCAAGGCATTCTTACCTCATTTCAGTCCTGAACCAAGGAGACACAGTTGACCACTGAACAATGTGGGGAGTAGGGGCACTGTTCCCCCACTACAGTCAAAAATCTGAGTATATCTTTTAACTCCCCCAAAACTTAACTACTAATAGCCTACTGCTGATCAGAAGCCTAAATAAGCACATATTTTATATATGTATCATATACTGTATTCTCATAACAAAGTAAACTATAGGAAAGAGAAGGGGTTAAGAAAATCATAAGGAAATACATTTACAGTGCTGTACTGTATCAGAAAAAATGTGCACATAAGTGGACCTGCACAGTTCAAACCCGAGTTGTTCAAGGATCAACTGTACTTCCATTTCCAGAATGTCTTCTTGTCAGTTTCCCCTGTCCAAAGGTCTTTATGGTCAAGAAGAAAAACTGGAGTGACCCGGTAAATCTTGAAGTGATTTGGTAATGATCATCATCATAACAGTGTCTTAAGCTTATTACTCGCACTCACAGCATTGTGCTATCCTTTGCTGAAGATGACTATTTACTAAACTCAGCATAATACGCAGCCAAGAGTGAGGCTCTTGTGTAGTTTAAAAGCTACAATGTACATAAGGCCCCCAGTACGGGGCTTGCCATGTAATAAAGAGCTCAAAAGTGGTAGTTAGGATTCCTGTCTCATCTTATTCCTTAGGGCAACCCTGTGAGGAGGCAGTTTACCAATTCAAAGGTGAGAACATGGCATGGGGAGGCCGACACACGGGACAGGACACGGGACCCAAGGACTTAGTGGACTGACTCACTCAGTTGACAGAGCTGACGCACAGCCGTTCTAACACCTCTAACACATCTACCACCACACTCTCTGGTCTCTTTAGGAAACGGTTCAGAATGGTTAAGTGCCTGCTCAGCTCTGGAGTCAATGCTGTTTTTAAATCTGGGCTCTATCAGCTATGAAACATTGAGCAAGTTATTGAAGCTCTGAATCTGTTTACTCATCTCAAGAACCTACCTCAGAGGATGCTTTTGAGTATTAAAGAGTGGTACATAGTAAAAATGCAACAAATAACAGCCTTCATTCATTCAGTAAACGTTAATGGGGCTCCTACTAAGTGACAGGTCAGAGTCTCCAAATTTATCTGCATATCAGAATCATCTGGGGAGCATTCAAAAACTCCAACTCCCAGGCCACACTGGAGACCGATTAAATCACACTCTCTGGGGGTTTAGCCATAGGCATCAGTATCTGAGAAGCCTCCCAAGGACTGCAAGGGGCGGATAAGCTTGGAAACAGCTGCGTTTTAGGCACTAGATTCAGCTACCTTCCCTGAAGGCGCTCCTGGTTTACTCATCTACTTTCCCAAACATCTCACACCTGACCCTTCTTTCAGATCCCTTCTGTTCCGGCTTTAGCTCGGGTCCCTCAGAACCTCGCCATGAACTTGCTAACTTGCCCAGGCCACCACCACTTTGTCCCCTCCCACATACAAGCCCAGCTCTGATCCTAGCGCTCCCATGCTCAGAATCATTGGATTAACTTTCCCTGGCTACCAACTCAGGCTAGTCTTCAAAGCCCTCTACAAAAGGCAGTGCCCCAGCTCTTCAACCGCCTCCTCCCTACTCTCTTATGCTGCGGATGACCCAAACTAAACGGATAACTCACTTTCCCTGGACACACCCCATGTCTTCCAATCTGCAAGCCGACTCATTCTTGGGGACAAGGAAAACATCCTCACAACACTAGACAGTGTATTGCCAGATACAAAATAAAATCTTCTCCAATTTAAAATTCTTCTCTTTTTTTTTTAAAGTTCATTTATTTTTAGTAATCTACACCCAACATGGAGCTAGAACTCATGACCCTAGGAACAAAAATCGCTGCTCCTCTGACTCAGCCAGCCAGGTGCCCCTAAAATACTGTTCTTATAACTATGGTAATCTTGGTTTTAAGGAGGCTAACACATTTAATTTCACAACTTTATATAATTTCAGATTAAACACACAAAAAAGAATTCCCTTTACCTTAGTTTAAGGAGTGGCTGGGTCACCCACTTCTTCAATTTCCGTCTCCCAAATGAGGTTTTAGTATGGTCTAAGACCCAAAGTAAACTTCCTTTGGTTTTCATGTCAGTCTAAGAAAAAACAGAAGGAAAGTTTTGTTAAGTGGACGTTGTATTTGTACCAAAACTACTAGTTGCTCATATGCCTTAATTATTCCATATACCCCAATTTTAAATGGTAGAGATGCCTATCATAAAGTATGGCTCATAACAGGCATTCATTTAATGTGTGATGACTGCACGTACATATGAACACACATACACAATATAAAGTACTGATATTTGCACTGAAAAAGGACAGTCTGTGTGTGGTTTTGGTTAACTAAGAATATTTAGAAATCTTTTAAAATATATGTTTGTCCTACACATCTTAAAAATACAGACTTTTCTGCCTTGGGAAATACAGTGAAGATAATTTAATTTCCTTTGGCAATTCAGTATCCTCCACGGCCTCGGAGTTCTAAGGACTGCTGCTCCCATGAAAACACTGAACAAGTAGAAGGTACTGGAGATGGAACTGAAGTTAAACCGCACTCTAGGAATTCACCCTGGAAAGATTTTATTTTAGTCTGCTTTATTAAATCCTCAGTAAAAAATTATCGACCTGTGCTTTGCTACTTCGAAGCTGAACGACTAAAAAAAAAAATTAACTAGAGATGATAGTTAATTTTAACCAAGGTTTCACTGTATTACAAAAAGTCAATAGGTTTAAATCTTATTTGGAATATAAAATTGCTTTCACCTAAGTTTTTTTTTAAACTTTTTTTCTTTTCCTTCAAGTCATTAAGCAAGTACTTCCAGAATACTCCTATGTACTCAGTTGTATGACTGGCAAAGGTGTATTAAGATATGGTCCCTCCTTGAGGCCCATATCTTATATAAGATCAAGTATGGGAGAAATTGATTTGTGTACTTTTGTTATCACTTAATTTGTAATTTTTGTTTCAGAAGCAAATATTCATGTTGTACAAATTTCTGATTGCCCTTGATGTGGAAAGACTGGTGGGAAAAGTAAGACGGATTTGACTTTTATATCAAATCATCAGGCATGGAGAAATATCTTTTAGAAGTGTTAAAATAAATGTTCCTACTGTATATTTAAAAAAAAAGAAAGAAAGAAATGACTCGTAATCAACACATGATGCCACTTGGCAGAAATTAACTATAAAAGCCATGACAAAAGCTGCCAGGCCTTCGGAGTTTAAGGCAGAGCGCACACAGAAGCTACAGGTCACAGAAGGCTCCCAAGGATGAGCTGAGTGACGAGGGCAGTCCACATCAAAACCAGCACCATTTCTTCCAAAACACAAGCCCCACTCGCCTGAGTACAGTAAAGGGTCCCAGGAAGAGGAAAGTGGGTGGGAATAATTTTCCAATTATTTCCTGCATTGCTGAAGAACCAGGCTCAGACAAGAGAGGGAAGGGTGGGAGAGAAACAGTTATTCAGTTGCTCTCCCTGATACCCAGCCCCCTCCTCATTACCCCTTTCCATTGCTCCATGGTAACAGAGGCCAAAGTTCAAGTGCAAAGACAAGCCAAAGCTGTGAATTCTTAGCTTCTGTTTCTATAATGGCCAGATTCCTGATAATGAAAGAGCTTTGAAGGGTATTTTTGCCTTAGGAATTTATTTTCAGAACTGACTCCACAGCAGTAGGATTGGAACAGGGAAGAAGTGGCAGAATAAAGAAAGCTAGGAAGGCCAGAGCTGTGTCTTCAGAGTCTGACTACGAGCTCTTCTTTATTCAAGAAATGTTCTTTTCTTCCTACGACTCATTTCCTATTGGGCAATGCATACAGAGTTGGTGAGAAAGATTTGTGGGAAAAATTCTCAATCTCCGGATAATGTAATGACAAGATCAAAATGTTATGAAATTAAAGTAAGG
Organism: Callorhinus ursinus; assembly: GCF_003265705.2. Classification (NCBI taxonomy): domain Eukaryota; kingdom Metazoa; phylum Chordata; class Mammalia; order Carnivora; family Otariidae; genus Callorhinus; species Callorhinus ursinus. Next base: position 7,654 of record NW_027397973.1, read on the forward strand.
TTGACTCTGGCATACAAGGATAGCCTGGAAGAGGGAGAAACTAAATGAGAGAAACTAGTTAGTAATATACAAATCTAGGAGTCAGGAGAAGAAATTCAGCATTTACTTTAATTTACAACAGTAATAAATATTTCTGAAGAGCTTTAAACCATTTAACTCAGACGGTTCAGCTTTTCAACTACTTACTCAAATGATCTGGAATTGCTTTTTATTTCTATGGCTTTATATTATGAACATTATATAAGATCTTATTTCTAAATGATAGTTTAATAAATGAAAGCAATCAATTTAATGTCTCCATTATCTTCCTAATTCATCAATAAAGGGCAAATAATGACGGAAGTTTGTGAAATGAAATTTATGCATCTTATAATCTAATCGAATATCACAGTAACTTTTTTATACTGGATAATAAGACTGAAGACATTTCAGTGAAAACTTAAAGGTATGTAGAAAAAATATAATCAAACAGACAAAAAATCTACTTTATATTAATTTTCAAAGATGATGCCTTTCCAAACAAATATTTGATACAGAGATTATCAGGATGGGAATGTCACTTCAATAATTAAGAAGGACAGCTCTATAGCTCCCAAAGTAACCTCCAGGGAAGCATTTCATATATTTGATTCTCAAAAAAATGGGTCCTGCAGTTATCAGTTAATAGATAGATGATGGGCAGAGTGATAAGTTAAAGACAATATTCTTGTTCTCACCTTCACTCTTAAGAACAGACTGCCACCTTATTTCAAATTTTTTTTCACACTCATTTTGAATCAATTAGCCTTTATGTTTACCTGACCTGATTCTGTAGGATTTCAAGATTCCTTAATGTTGTTCCATTAATTGTCATAAATTCCATTTCACCAGACAACTGTCTGAAATTCCTGTTAAAGAATGAAATATGAGCCATGATATAAGTGCATAAAAAAATTTTTAAAACTAATTTAGCCATGAGGTAAGTACATGAAGAAATTTTAAAAACTAAAACTAAATATTCCAATACCGTTATGACAAAATGAGTTCTTTGATAGAAAATCAAAACAAAAGGAGCAAAACAAGTATTCACTGGGATACTGTTTTCCACTGATGCTGATGCCATTAAACAGACTGATGCAAAAAGATAGTTGTCTCACACCATAAACAAGCACAAGGAGGTAAATGGTACCAACATCTCTTTTTTACATTTCCAGGAATAGAACCAAACATAGTCTTTTATCATCAGCAGAGCATGTGGTGGTATCTTCAGGAAAAGCTATGCAATTAGCTAGAAAATATGTCAAGATATTTTAAAACGTCCTCCTTATTCTTTAGCATGAGATCATCTTGATAAACCCTTTAACAGCTTTTAATCAACATTCTGACATGTACAACAAATGGTATTTACTCTATAATTAACAACACACAATAATGGAGCTAACATTTTAGTGGAGTATAAAACTTAGAAAGCAGCAAAAACTATTTCCTTAAGCTCGAAGAATTCAGTCTCTCTCTGTCCCTAAAACTATCCCAAATGAGATTAAAGATCAATAAATTTCAGACTTGAGTACTGAGTTGTGATGATTAATAAGTGTATACACAATTCCAATTCTGTCCTTAGCAATCTTTCGTGTTAAAAATAGTATATTAATCAATGCATAACACAGTAATTCATTTTCCTTTATGTTTCCATCAACAGCACTTACAGATTTTATAGCTTATTTTTAAAGGCAAGAAAAATAATGGCAAGTCACTAAACTATTTGGAGGAAAAGCATGAATGTCTGCATTATAAACTACTATACTTCTCACATGGCTGTGGCAAGATTT
>NW_027397973.1:9561-15194 GCF_003265705.2 Callorhinus ursinus
CCTTCCTGCATGTTAGGAATATTGCCTAGTAAGAACTGTCCTTTAGCAGCATGATTTCTCCGACAGGTTTGATGTAGCTTCCATGATAACTTGTTAATGATTTTTAGAGAGGAGCAACTCCAACACTGATTGACAGCAGGTGTGTATCCTTCTTATAACGGTTAACTTAATTGGCTTTGTATTACAGCAATTTCATGTTCTTCTGTTATCCTCATTAACAGATCAAAGTTCCTTGAAGGCAAGAGTTATTTATGTCATACATTTTGCAGCCACCTGCTGAGTCTAGCAGAACACAGACACTCAACAAATGTCTGCCATCTTCCTATGGGGAAGCCAGCTCGGGTGGGTGGGTTGGTTTCCTTTGAGTCCTAAAACCCAGAGATGTCCATAAAACAGCCAGGGACAAGAATAAAATGTAAAACGTTATCTTCAAGAAGAAACAATTAGGCAGTGAGTTGCTGTGTAGCTGACAGGTGTTCACACACTTTTATGGTCAAAGATCCAAATTGGAAGAGTTGATAGCCTGGACTTGAGCTGACATCCAGCCAGTTCCCAAGTGTTGAGGTAGAAGTCTTCCCCTGTTCCTGACAGTTAGGTTGAACCTACACCCTAGCAGTGATTAACACATGAGTATGTTAATCAAACACAGACTCTACAAGGATGCTCATCTGGTCTGAGAGAAAGACTAATCAAGAACCCATAATCCCACAGCCTGTTCTAAAAACACCTCAGTTAGCTGTCCTTCATCTCCCATGAAGAGCAGAGCTGTAACATAAATAAATGCCATTTAAGATCTGTGGACTATCCAGAAATACTGTTCAATTGGCTTTATCCTCACAAGAACTAGTAAACAAACAGTCCATATGCTGAAGAATGGGGTCTTAAATTTAGGTTTCTGAAAGCATCTTTGCTCCACCAATTAGTTGAGAGTTTTGTCCCCTAACTCTAACTAAAAGTGCTCCTACTATGCCTCAAATGAACCTCTGAAGCAAGGCGCTATCAGAACACTAAAAAAATAAATAAAAATCAGAATTTCATGGAGCTTACAGAAAAGTTAACAGGACTGCTTTTGTGTCTGCTTGCTAAGAAGTATATGTGTGGCAGAATTTGGTTTGGACTAACACACAACCTAGTATAGAGAGCACTGGGGGAGGAGTCTTAGAGCCCTCACCTATATTTTTACTGGATATCTACAATACCAAAAAGGACCCAATAAAAAGAACAACCAAATTGTCTTAAGTTAGCTCACAAAACTAGACCTTTAGAGAAAAAAGTACAGGTTCCTTTATTAATTAGCAGTATTAATAAGTTGTGCATATAGTTTTTTATTTTGTTTTAGGTTTTTCCCTTATTGAACAAGTCCCCTAGATCTCAAAGTAGACACCATGAGAAGCAAAGAGTTTATTTAAAACTGACAACTGCATTGATTTTAATAAAAGATTAACCACTGGGCAATATTAAATTAGAATGATTCCTATAGAACAATAATTATCAAGCAACATAAGAACTAAATATGCTTTTTTTAAAAAGATTTTACTTATTAATTTGACAGAGAGAGAAAGCAAGAGAGCACAAGCAGCAGGGAACAGCAGAAGGAGAGGGAGAAGCAGTCTCCCCGCTGAGCAGGGAGCCCAACTYGGGGCTCGATCCCAGGACCCTGGGACCATGGCTGAGCCAAAGGCAGACGCTTAACTGACTGAGTCACCCAGGTGCCCCAAGAACTAAATATGCTTTTGGGTTTCCCTTATGCTTGGTTGATAATGTATTCTGGAGTTGGGACTCTTCTTCCCAAATACGAAAGAAATTTCCTTCTGTCAGTGCCTATTTCCATTAGGAATTATATGGTTTTTTGAACTCAGGGTTGTATCTGCCAGCATCCTCAGAAATTCAACTGTATATGATCACTGATCTGAAATACTCAAGCAATTCTAAATTATTTATCCTTCTGGAAAAAGCCAAATTTTATATGCTTTGAAATGAACCTCATAAACAATGCCTGGCTAGAATTCATGCTGTGTGAACCTGGATAAAAATTCTACAAGTAACATGGGAAAATACTTCATTAATATTTCAGACAAAAGAAGTACAAAGGACGCTTTTTTGTCCCCCTCAAGTTTTATAATGGGAGGAAAATGTCATTGCTGAAAACTTGCCAGCGAAATTTAAGATTCTATATCATTCCTACCCTAGTTTTTTTAAAAAATGAAGACAAATCTTTCTGATTTAGATAGAGGCAGTTAAAGGTGCAGATCCTACCTGAAAGACCAACCCCTTAACAAAGACCCTATTTAAATATTTATTTAATTTAATTTAAACAAAAAAACCCCACCAAACTACGTTTCATATGAAATCTCTAGTAGAAAATAGTTCTCTATGTAAGGTTTTCAGAATTCAGACATTCACCATTTCTTGAAACTTTTCAGGGTTAATTTAACTTATGAATTACAAATTATATATTACAAAATTTGTTTTATTGTAGATTCACTTCTAATTGATTTGTAACTAAACAAAATGACCTCCTTTACATTCCTAAAAGCTGCCAAGAAGCATATTAGAGAGGAAAATAATAAGGAAGGTATATAATGAGTCCCCAGTGATTCTCCAGGAGGGTACACAGGACTCCGAACACAGCTGTACTCACGGCTATGATTTATAACAGTGAAAGGATACAAAGCAAAACCAGAAAAGGGAAAAGATATAGAAGTCAAAGTGTGGAGGAAACAAAGGGCAAGCTTCCAAGAGTCCTCTCCTGATGGAGTCACACAGGGTGTGCTCAATTTCCCCAGCTATGAGTTGTGATTACATGTGTGAAATGTCCACCAGAGAAGCACATTAGAGACTCAGCACCTAGGGTTTATACTGGATGCTGGTCACACAGGCTTCTCCCTTACATGTACAAAAATTCCAGCTCCCAGAAACAAGCAAGTAGTTAGCATAAACCATGATCTCTGCAAAGTTTGGGGAGAGTGAGCCATTCTTATTAGAAAATGCTGGAAACTTTCCCAGATGCCAGTTAAGGGTCAAGCTTGCAGATAGATCTTTCTAAGGATGGCTGTCTCATCAGGTCTGCTATGTTAACCATTATTTTTTCTTTTTTTTTTTGCACATCTCTCTTTTTAATTCTAGTTCTCTTCAAGTATACGTGCTATGTTTATTCACTTTAGTATTCCTTCTAGTTTACTCTTCACTCCTAAATTGATCTTTTTCTTGAATACGCAGTTCATTCTTCGATCCTATCATCTCATTTCATAGCTTTCCTATTTCTCCTTCTCATTTGTTCTTTCATCTCCAGCATCATTTCCTTAATGTCTTTTAGCTCATTTTGAAGTAGTAGGTTATAGTTTTCATTTCATTTGTGGGCATCTTTCTGGCATGAATTCATTTTCTGTAAGGACGTTATCTAGCTCCTTATTGTGTTTCTTCTTAACAATAATTTTGTATAAGATTTGAATTTGGTCCTTTTTCTGTTTTTAATTTTAAGTGAAATTAATTTTCTGGGAGCTTTAGAACATAGGCATGGTTCTGGATAGCTGTTGTAACCTCACACATCTCCTTCTTCTGTTGTTTATGTGTGATGTTCAATTATGGTACTTGACTTTCGCTTTCATTCATAAAAGATTAAATGCATGAGAGCTGTCCTTTAACCATAAACAATTAGAAAATTGGACAAATTTATATTTAAAAAAACATCTATTAGACATCAGACAGCACAAAACTGTGATCTCTGAGAGAAGAAAAACAAATGAGGTATATTAAGACTGACTCTTTGGAGAGATCAAGGAAACTAGAATTCGTGAGACAAAAAGCCAGAGATGACAGAGCTGCACCCAAGAGAGAGATCCAAAGATCTGCGGAAGGATCCCCTCAAGGATTTGGTCAGGTACTGATCCTTACGGGTATGGGGGAACCTCCACTGATCAAAGAGCCACAAGAAAACACTAGGTCAAACAATAACCAGGGTTCATACAGGGCTTAGAATAGTTGGCTCTCTGACCAACTAGACTGAAAATGCCTCAAAATACATGGGACACTGAGTAGAAGCCTCAGAAGAGTACTGCTTTAGAAGTGGGAGTAAAATAGTGACAAAGGATTTCCCAATCTTGATACTAATAACATTTAAATATGTGTGTATATATATGTATATCTATTACTTTGAGATATAATTTACATACCACACCATTTATTTGGAGTATACAGTTCAATGGTTTCTAGTATATTAACAAGGTTGTGCAATCATCATCATTATGTAATTTCAGGTACTTGCATTACCCGCCCAAAAAACTCTATACCCATTTGCAGTCACTCTCCACTTCCCCCCAACCGAAACTGCTCTTGGAAACCATTGATTGGCTTTCTCTCTCTATGGATTTGCCTATTCTGGATATTTCATATAAGTGGAATCATACAGTTATGTGTGTGGTCTTTTGTGATGGCTTCTTTAACTTACCATAATATTTTCAAGGTTCATCTATGCTGTAGCATGTACCAGTATGTCATTCCTTTTTTATGGTTGAATTATATTCCATTTTATGCATATTCTATATTTTATATATCTATTCACCAATGGATGGGCATATGGATTGTTTCCACTTTTTGGCTACTATGAATGATACTGTTATGAACAGTCACATACAAATTTTTGTGTGGACATACATTTTCATTGTGTTGAGTACACATCTAGGAGTGAAATAGTTGGATTATACGGTTAAGTCCAAACACTGTGAGGAACTACCACAGTGTTTTCCAAGGTGGTTATAACCATTTTACCTTCCCACTGGCAATGTATGAGGGTTCTAATTTGCCCACATTCACACCAACACCTGTCTGGTTTTTTAAATTATTATTATAGCTATTCTAGTGGATATGAAGTAGTATCTCATTGTGGCTTTGATTTGAATTTATCTGATGCCTAATGATGCTAAGCATTTTTTTCATGTGCTTATTCGTCATTTGTACAAGTTCTTTGGAGAAATGCCTATTCAGATTCTTTGTCCATTTTTTAATTGGGTTATCTGTCTTTTTACCATTGCTTTATAAGAGTTCTTCATATATTCTGGACATAGGTCTCTATACAAAGTTTTTCTACTATTCAGTGGATTGTCTTTTCATTCTCTTGAGGGTAGGCTTTGAAGAGCAAGTTTTTCATTGTGAAGTCCAATATTTTCTCTTTTTTCTTTTGCCACTTATGCTTTTGGCGTCACAGCTAAGAAACTATTCCCTAATCAAAGGTCATGAAGATTTTTACACCCATGTTTTCTTCTAAGAGCTAATAGTTTCAGCTCTTACATTTGGTCTTCGGTCCACTTTGAGTTATTTTTTATTAGGACATGAGGTAAGGTAATAAAAAACTCACTCTTCTGCATAGATAACCAGTTATCCATGAGGACAGGGAAAGAAACACAAAAAACACGAGGTCAAACAATAACCAGGGTTCATACAGGGCCTTTTATTGGGGGGAAAAAAAAACAAACAACTATTCTTTCCACCACTGAATGCTTTAACAGCCTTGTTGGAAATCAACTGACAATACGTGTGTAGTTTATTTCTGGACTCTCAATTCTATTTCACTGATCTGTATATCTGTCTTTATGCCAGGGCCACACTGTCTCAGCGACTTTTCCCTTGCTACAAGT
>NW_027397974.1:0-15144 GCF_003265705.2 Callorhinus ursinus
TTCTTTTTTCTTTTTTCTTTTTCTTTTTAAATCTTCTTTCTTTTTAAAAAACAACTTCTTATCTTATCAATTCCTTTTATAAAATTTTTATAATTTTCATCTTTACAGTCATCTGCCATCCCTTCATTGTGTCAACCCTTATTTTGTACATACATAAGTCTTTCTTCCTCTAAAATTTTAGCAAGCACTTTCTTCTAACAGACCAAAATATGCCCAAAAGCTATTTTGGGCACTGATCTATGCACTAGACTGCTCATATTTGATCGTATTCTGGTTTTTTTGTTTTGTTCTGTTTTTGTTTGTTTTTATCTTTTCCTTTTTCCTTTTTTTTTTTCCTCTCTTCTTTCTTTCCCTTTCTTGTCCCCTGGTTTCAGGTCTTTTCTGATTTGTATAGAGTATATTTGATGGAGACGTTGTTAACCTGTTAGCATTCTGTTCTTTCATTCATCTGTTCTCCTCTGGACAAAATGACAAGACGAAAAAATCAACTCAGCAAAAAGAACAAGAGGTAGTACCGTCTGCCAGGGACCTACTCAATACTGACATTAGTACAATGTCAGAACTAGAGTTCAGAATCATGATTTTAAAGATACTAGCTGGGCTTGAAAAAAGTGTGGAAGTTATTAGAGAAACCCTTTCTGGAGAAATAAAAGAAATAAAATCCAACCAAGTCGAAATCAAAAAGACTATTCATGAGGTGCAATCAAAAATGGGGGCACTAACTGCTAGGATAAATGAGGCAGAAGAAAGAATCAGCGATATAGAAGACCAAATAATATAAAATAAAGAGGCTGAGAAAAAGAGAGAGAAACAACTACAGAATCACGAGGGCAGAATTCGAGAGATAAGTGATACAATAAGATGAAACAACATTAGAATAATTGGAATCCCAGAAGAAGAAGAAAGAGACAGAGGGGCAGAAGGTATATTGGAGCAAATAATAGCAGAGAACTTCCCTAATGTGAGGAAGGAAACAGGCATCAAAATCCAGGAGGCACAGAGAACCGCTCTCAAAATCAATAAAAATAGGTCAACACCCCGACATCTAATAGTAAAACTTACGAGTCTCAGAGACAAAGAGAAAATACTGAAAGCAGCTCGGGAGAAGAGATATGTAACCTACAATGGTAGAAATACTAGATTGGCAACAGACCTATCCACAGAGACCTGGCAGGCCAGTAAGGACTGCCATGATATCTTCAGAGCACTAAACGAGGAAAGTATGCAGCCAAGAATACTATATCCAGCTAGCCTATCATTGAAAATAGAAGGAGAAATAAAAAGCTTCCAGGTAAAACAAAAACTAAAGGAATTTGTATATGCGAAACCAGGCCTCCAAGAAATATTGAAAGGGGTCCTCTAACAAAAAGAGAGCCTAAAAGCAGCATAGATCAGAAAGGAACACAGACAATATACAGTCACCGTCACCTTACAGGCAATACAATGGCATTAAATTCATACCTTTCAATAGTTACCCTGAATGTAAATGGGCTCAATTCCCCAATCAAAAGACACAGGCTATCAGATTGGATTTAAAAACAAGACCCAACAATATGCTGTCTGCAAGAGACTCATTTTAGACCCAAAGATACCCCCAGATTGAAAGTGAGGGGGTGGAAAACCATTTTCCATGCTAATGGACACCAAAAGAAAGCTGGGATGGCAAACCTTATTTCAGGCAAATTAGATTTTAAAACAAAGACTATCAGAAGAGATGAAGAAGGACACTATATCCTCCTTAAAGGGTCTATCCAACAAGAAGATCTAACAATGGTAAATATCTATGCCACTAACATGGGAGCAGCCAAGTATATAAGGCCATTAATAACAAAAGCGAAGAAACACATAGACAACAATACAATAATGGGGGACTTTAACACCCCCCTAACTGAAATGGACAGATCATCTAAGCAAAAGATCAACAAGGAAATAAGGACTTTAAATGAAACACTGGACCAAATGGACTTTATAGACATAATCAGAACATTCCATCCCAAAGCAACAGAATACACATTCTTCTCTAGTGCCCATGGAATATTCTCCAGAATTGACCACATCCTAGGTCACAAATCAGGTCTCAACTGGAACAAAAAGATTGGGATTATTCCCTGCATATTTTCAGACCACAATGCTTTGAAACTAGAACTCAATCACAAGAGGAAAGTCGGAAAGAACTCAAATACATGGAGGCTAAAGAGCATCCTACTAAAGAATGAATGGGTCAACCTGGAAATTAAAGAAGAATTAAAAATATTCATGGAAACCATATGAAAATGAAAACACAACTGTTCAAAATCTTTGGGATACAGCAAAGGCAGTCCTGAGAGGAAAGTATATAGCAATACAAGCCTTTCTCAAGAAACAAGAAAGGTCTCAAATACACAACCTAACCCTACACCTAAAGAAGCTGGAGAAAGAACAGCAAATAAAGCCTAAACCCAGCAGGAGAAGAGAAATAATCAAGATCACAGCAGAAATCAATGAACTAGAAACCAAAACAACAGTAGAACAGATCAACAAAACTAGGACCTGGTTCTTTGAAAGAATTCACAAGATTGATAAACCCCTGGCCAGACTGATCAAAAAGAAAAGAGAAATGACCCACATCAACAAAATCATGACTGAAAGAGGAGAGATCACAACCAACACCAAAGAAATACAAAGGATTGTAAGAACATATTATGAGCAACTCTATGCCGGCAAATTAGATAACCTGGAAGAAATGGGTGCATTCCTAGAGATGTATCAACTACCAAAATTGAACCAGGAAGAAATAGAAAACCTGAACAGACCTATAACCACTAAGGAAATTGAAGCAGTCATCAAAATCTCCCAACAAACCAAAGCCCAGGGCCAGATGGCTTCCCAGGGGAATTCTATCAGACATTTAAAGAAGAATTAATACCTATTCTCCTGAAACTGTTCCAAAAAATAGAAGTGGAAGGAAAACTTCCAAACTTGTTTTATGAGGCCACTATGACCTTGATCCCCAAACCAAAGACCCCATCCAAAAGGAGAATTACAGACCTATATCCTTGATGAACATGGATGCAAAAATTCTCACCAAAATACTAGCCAATAAGATCCAACAGTACATTAAAAGGATTATTCACCATGACCAAGTGGGATTTATCCCTGGGCTGCAAGGTTGGTTCAACATTTGCAAATCAATCAATGTGATACAATATTTTAACAAAAGAAAGTACAAGAATCATATGATCCTCTCTATATATACAGAGAAAGCATTTGACAAAGTACAGCATCCTTTCTTGATCAGAACTCTTCAGATTATAGGGATAGAGGGTACATACCTCAGTATCATAAAGGCCATCTATGAAAAACCTACAGCGAATATCATTCTCAATGGAGAAAAGCTGAGACTCTCCCCCTATGTTTAGAGATGCAGCAGGGATGTCCACTATCACCACTGCTATTCAACATAGTTTTAGAAGTCCTAGGCACAGCAATCAGACAACAAAAAGAAATCAAAGGCATCCAAATCGGTAAAGAGGAAGTTAAACTCTCACTCTTTCAGATGATATGATACTGTATGTGGAAAACCCAAAAGAGTCCACCCCAAAACTGCTAGAACTCATACAGAATTTCAGTAAAGTGGCAGGATATAAAATCAATGCACAAAAATCAGTGGCATTGCTATACAGCAACAACAAGACAGAAGACAGAGAAATTAAGGAGTCGATACCATTTACAATTGCACCCAAAACCATAAGATACCTAGGAATAAATCTAACCAAAGAGGCAAAGATCTGTACTCAGAAAACTACAAAATACTCATGAAAGAAATTGAGGAAGAAACAAACAAATGGAAAAATATTCCATGCTCATGGATTGGAAGAACAAACACTGGAAGATAATGCTATCTAGAGCAATCTACACATTCAATGCCATCGCTATCAAAATACCATCCACTTTTTTCAAAGAAATGGAACAAATAATCCTAAAATGTGTATGGAACCAGAAGAGACCTCGAATAGCCAGAGGAATATTGAAAAAGAAAAGCAAAGCTGGCGGCATCACACTTCCGGACTTCCACCTATATTACAAAGCTGTCATCATCAAGACAGTATGGTACTGGCACAAAAACAGACACATAGATCAATGGAACAGAATCGAGAGCCCAGAAATGGACCCTCAACTCTATGGTCAACTCATCTTTGACAAAGCAGGAAAGAATATCCAATGGCAAAAAGACAGTCTCTTCAACAAATGATGTTGGGAAAATTGGACAGCCACATGTAGAAGAATGACACTGGTCCATTTCCTTACACCGCACACAAAAATAGACTCCAAATGGTTGAAAGACCTAAATGTGAGACAAGAGTCCATCCAAATCCTAAAGGAGAACACAGGCATCATCCTCTTCAACCTCAGCCACAGCAGCTTCTTCCTAGAAACATCGCCAAAGGCAAGGGAAGCAAGGGCGAAAATGAACTATTGAGACTTCATCAAAAGAAAAAGCGTTTGCACAGCAAAAGAAACAGTCCACAAAACCAAAAGACAACCGACAGAACGGGAGAAAATATTTGCAAATGACATATCAGATAAAGGGCTAGTATCCAAAATCTGTAAGGAACTTTCCAAACTCAACACACAAAGAATAAATAATCCAATCAAGAAACGGGCAGAAGACATGAACAGACATTTTTCCAAAGAAGACATCCAAATGGCCAACAGACACATGAAAAAGTGCTCAACATCGCTCGGCATCAGGGAAATCCAAATCAAAACCTCAATGAGATACCATCTCACACCCGTCAGATTGGCTAAAATTAACAGGTCAGGAAACGACAGATGTTGGTGGGGATGCGGAGAAAGGGGAACCCTCCTACACTGTTGGTGGCAATGCAAGCTGGTGCAACCCCCCTGGAAAACAGTATGGAGGTTCCTCAAAAAGTTGAAAATAGAGCTACCATACGATCCAGCAATTGCACTACTGGGTATTACCCCAAAGATACAAAGGTAGGGATCCGAAGGGGTCCGTGCACCGCAATGTTTATAGCAGCAATGTCCACAATAGCCAAACTGTGGAGAGAGCCAAGATGTCCATCAACAGATGAATGGAAAAAGAAAACATGGTACATATACACAATGGAATATTATGCAGCCATCAAAAGGAATGAGAGCTTGCCATTTGCAACGACGTGGATGGAACTGGAGGGTGTTATGCTGAGTGAAATAAGTCAATCAGAGAAAGACATATATCATATGACCTCAGTGATATGAGGAATTCTTAATCTCAGGAAACAAACTGAGGGTTGCTGGAGTGGTGGGGGGTGGGAGGGATGGGGTGGCTGGGTAATAGACATTGGGGAGTGTATGTGCTATGGTGAGCGCTGTGAATTGTGCAAGACTGTTGAATCACAGATCTGTACTTCTGAAACAAATAATGCAACATATGTTAAAAAAAAAGAAAAAGAAGAAGATAGCAGGAGGGGAAGAATGAAGGGGAGTAAGTCAGAGGGGGAGAGGAACCATGAGCCACGATGGACTCTGAAAAACAAACTGAGGGTTTTAGAGTGGAGGAGGGTAGGGGGATGGGTTAGTCTGGTGATGGGTGTTAAAGAGGGCACATTCTGCATGGAGCACTGGGTGTTATGCACAAACACCCAGTGAACAGAAATGAATCATGGAACACTACATCAAAAACCAATGATGTAATATATGGTGATTAACATAACAATAGTAAAATTAAAAAAACTAATGATGTAATGTATGGTGATTAACAGAACAATAAAAAATTAATGTAAAAAAAGGAAAGAAGCAGTAAATAAATATATAATGTAACATTTAAGCTTTGCATTCCACCTCCACTTTTAAAAACGAGATTCCAGTCTGCGTGAAATTTTGATTTGGAGTTTGTGATTTCAAAGATGACAAATTTGGAGGATATACAATGCCAGTAACTTTCCTCAGAAGCCACAGAGGTGGTTGGGTGCCACAGCCAACCCTGGGATTTGATGAAGCTGACTATGCTTTTCTGCCACTGCTCCTGCTGGAGAAAGAAAGAGCATTTGATTCTCTTCCACTAGTACAGTTACCCGGACCAGGACAGTTACCTGGTGGTAGATATGTTTTCCTGAAACACCTAAATATTTTGCTAATTTCTAATTTCTTGATCTCGTTTGTACTCCTGGGCTGTCTACTCCGCAATGTAAGATTTCTCATGGATAACTATCAAGTGTCCATGACATAATACTTCGGACAAATTAAAATGCTGCCATGATGGTGTTGATGAACTTGTCCCGTATGGAACACATATCTCCATGAATTTCACACCCATTCATAAGAAGCCATTGTAGCCTGATGGGTTGTGGGGGAAAACGTGCCAAGCATTCTCCAGAGTGACGTTGGTAATTAGTGAAATGAGTCCAAGTCACTTAGTAGAGTTCCTAGAATATACATAGGGCCCAGTAAATATTAGTTTCTGCTCCCTTCTCTTGTTTTCTTTCTGAAACATTTTAAGCTCAAGTTTCCAATATATAATATTTATTACACTCGTTGAAAGACAAGGTTAAAGCAGGTTATAAAGGTGAGAATGATGGCTCCTGAATTTTCACCTCTTCGCCTGTGGCAGTACTTTCCAGCTCTGTCTTACACTGTGTGTACACTGGTGCCCTCAGGCCAAAAGGAGGGTCAGCACAGTTGAAAGCCTCCCTGTACCCATCGCTCCTTTGCCAACATTGTTTCAGAATCAAACAAAATGCATTTATTAGGTTATAAACTATAACTGCTAAAGAATGAAGCTTTCAATAAGATGGAGGTATAATAAAATCGCAAGCTATCATATGGAATTATTCTTTCTGGATTTTTCTCCCTTTGATTGTTGTTCTCTGTCTTCTCCTATTTCTCAGATGAGTCTGAGATTCTTTCCCGCATAGAAGGCGACCTTGCCCTGAGAAGGCCTGCAATGGGAAGCTCTGCTAGAGGCATGAGGGATAGATGCTGTTTCTCCCTTAGATTCATTTTTCCTAGGCTCCTCTCTTACCTTGGAGCGGAAAATCTAGGGGGAAATTATTAGGGTGTTAGCTTAAGGAGAAGAGGCCAGTGGGTCTGCTAAATATACTTTTCCCCAAAAATAAAAAAATTAAAAAAAACATATTTAACTGCACAATTTAGCTTTGCTTGTAGTCTAAGCAAAATGATTCCTTATTATTCCATAATATCCAATCGAGTTCATCATATATATGCTAAGAAAAAGCATGCCTTTGCATGGTACTGTTGTCTGTATGATTTCCTATTATGTTGTGCCAAGCATAGGTCCAAGGTAAATCATGGGCTAGGGGATTTTTTTCTAGGTCCTTGCAGCAATGACTATAATAGCACAGAAACTATTCTTTGGAATAAAGGCTTTCCATGTGGGCTGTTTCTTTCCAGTGTGTAGATCACTAGGTGAGGGGAGTACTTGTTGAAACATACCCTGAAGCAATGGTTATTTCTCATGTGTCTGTACTTAAGAGCTCACCCTGGAGTGGATCCTCTCCCTGTACATCCAGAATTTCTCCAATCCTTGACTGATTCTATTCCCTGTTGAGCAGTTTGAAAGAATACCCTCTTTTTAAATAGTTTTTTATAAAAAGGAACTTTTATTGAGAATTTTATTACTACAGAAGTTGTGCACATTAATTTAAAAAATCAAAACAGATAAGAAAAAAAATAAAAAATCATCTTTGTATCACCCAGGATATTTTTCTAGCCAAATGCAAAGTGAATTATAATTACTGTTTTTTATTGTTTGTTTAATAAAAGAGGATTAGGCATGTCTTTCATGCTATGGTGTCTATGAATATGCCGGGGAATTTATCAGTATTTGGACATGACCCGTAATAAATAACCAGTAGTCTGTATCAGTCATATTAAATGAGAAACCTGTGACATTAAAACTTAAATGAGGTACAGGTCTGTAATTCATCAGTCTTACACAATTCACAGTGCTCACCATAGCACATACCCTCCCCAAAGTCTATCACCTGTACCTCTGAAACAAATAATACATTATATATTAAAAAAAAAAATAAAAAGAAGATAGTAGGAAGGGAAAAATGAAGGGGGGAAATCGGAGGGGGAGATGAACCATTAGAGATTATGGACTCTAAGAAACAAACTGAGGGTTCTAGAGGGGAGGGGGTGGGGGGATGGGTTGGCCTGGTGATGGGTATTAAAGAGGGCATGTACTGAATGGAGCACTGGGTGTTACATGCAAACAGTGAATCATGGAACACTACATCAAAAACTAATGAGGTAAAGTATGGTGATTACCATAATAAACTAATGATGTATAGTGATTAACATAACAATAAAATTAAATTAAAAACTTAAATGATAATTTAACTAGAGAACCTAATCATATGAATTGTATAAAAATAAAGTTTAATTTGGGGAATTGTGTCTTGACAAAATATGCCTCGATAGAAAATAAGTCTTAATAGCAATGTCCACAATAGCCATACTGTGGAAAGAGCTGAGATATCCATTGACAGATGAATGGATAAAGAAGATGTGGTATAAAAAAAAAAAGATGTGGTATATACATACAATGGAATATTACTCAGCTATCGGAAAATACGAATACTTACCATTTACATCAATGTGGATGGAACTGAAGAGTATTATGCTGAGTGAAATAAGTCAGAGAAAGGTAGTTATCATATGGTTTCACTCATATGTGGAGCATAGGAAACAGCGCAGAGGATCATAGGGGAAGGGACAGAAAACAGAATGGGAAGTCATCAGAGAGGGAGAAAAACCATGACAGCCTCTTAACTATAGGAAATAAACTGAGGGTTACTGGAGCAGAGGTGGGTGGGGGGATGGGGTAATTGGATGAAGGGCATTAAGGAGGGCATGTGCTGTATATGAGCACTGGGTATTATATGAAACTGATAAATTATTGAACATTACATCTGAAACTAATGATGTGCTTTAAGTTGGCTAATTGAATTTAAATAAAAAATAATAAATCTCAAAAAAAAGATAAGGAGTCTTCTAATGAAATCATTTTTATTTCTTATGGGATTGCCAACATGACTATTGAGAAGGTGGGAACACAATCACATACACCATTACAAACATACACACAAACATACACAAGCACACTTTATACAAATGAAGCACAAAAGACAAGCTAATCATTCAGATTTCAGAGACAGTTTAACACCCGGAAACAGTGTGTAAAATTTTATATATGGCCTCAAATATTTTTAAAACTTAAAATATAATTTACATATAATGAAATATATAGTATATTGTGTATATATCTACATATGTTGTGTATGCGTGTGTGTGCGTATAATTTTTGGTATATTATTTATTTGATATATTATGCTGTTTTGACATCTTAAAATGTCTGTGGCTGGGAAGAGGTGGTCTTTCCTGGGTCTAGTCATTCTTGAGATAGCAAAGGGCCCAGCAAGGGGCATGTTTTTGATATGCAGACAGATCAGTCCCAGATTGTTTGATTGGCCTGTACAACCCAGGAGGCAATGTTCTTCTGAATTAATCACCCCAAGGCCAGGTGTCAGGCAACTAGGGACCACCGCAATAGCCCAGAACTAGGTAATCCTAAACTGTTCATCTGCCCTGCCTTGCCTTTCCCACAAAAAACTCCAATAAGGTCTATAGCGTAAACCTTGCTCCTGTCTTCTGCCTCCTGACCACCTAAGTATCTTTCCTAGTGGCCCTGCATGGTGTGTCATGCCTCCTGTCTCTAGGACCTGTGAGTGTATTAAACTTTATTTATTGCTGAGCCTTCCCTCTGTCTCCTCCTCTTGTGGCTGCACCTGATTGACCATCTCATAAAATAATCCAAAACACAGAGATATTAAGGATATAATTTCTTCAGTTTCATAAACACATAAACCATCTATTCCATACCACAATCAGGTATAGAATATTTCCATCATTCTTTTTTTTTTCTTTACAAAATGTTTTTAGCAGCTTTATTTCTAATAGCCAAAAACTGGAAACTCAAATGTCTATCAAATTATGGTATATCCATATAATGGACTACCACTCAGCAATAAAAAATAAATGAGTGACACACACAGGTATGTCTCCCCAAATAGTCATGATGAGTGAAAGAAGACAAAAAAGTATACACATTAAGTACGATTCCACTTTTAGGTAATTGCAGAAAATTCAAACTTATCTACAGTGACAAAGCTGATCAGTGACTGCCTGGGGATGAGAAGAGTAGCTAGAGGGGATTATACAAGAACACAAGAAAATTGCAGGGAGGCGGGAGGTGAGGGTTGTTCATTATCTTGATTAGAGTGGTTTCATGGATGTATACATGTGTCCAATTTTACCAAATTGTATACTTAATTTTAAAATGTCATTTACCTTTTTCACTCTTGTATTCCTCTGAGTATACAATGATGGTTTCCAAAGGTTAAATGACATGATGATGTCATCACTCCTATAGCTAATAAAATGTGTGCTCATGCATTCTTTTGTTTTAAAATTTTGTTTTATTTTCCAGGATGGTAAATATATATGTAAACAGTGGTGTGCTAGAGCAGGACTGCACCAGCTCACAAGTGCTAACTGCATTTATTTCCAACTCTGTTTAGAGGTGTCATACTGACAGTCTGAACCTTGGCCACAGTGAAAGTATTTACACCATGGAAACTGGCAAATGCTACTGCAAAATCAGGGTTTTGGGGACAGCTGGTTGTTAAACGTTTTACCAGCCCAAAATATACATAAAAATAAAGTTCATTGGAATTCTTAATTTTTAATGGTGCAAAAGGATTCTGAAAACCACTAGGCTAAAAATTTGCCTTTATCAAGCTAGAAAGTGTTACTAGGGAGAAAAACAAAAAGAAAAAGATTTTCAGACACTCGTCCCATCAAGAAAATCTTTTGCAGAGACTCATCTTTGGTTGCCTTGACCAAATGCCACCAGTCATTCTCCCAGAGGACTCACTGTTGACACAGCCTTTCCCCTAAGACCAGGAGGGTCTGGGCTTGATTCATTAGCTCCTTCTTGAATCTGAAGAACCTCCAGGCTGCTAGGAAGGACTGGGGCTGCCATCTCCTCTAGCAAACACCAAGGGTTATCACCTTGCTTCCCATAGTTGCTCGCAGACTAAAAATGTAACTTTAACATCCTGCTCCAAAAAAGCGTAGCACCAGACCAAGTTTTCTACATAATGGATTCCAACTCCAGCAATGAGATGAGAGGTGTGTGTGACACAAATGTATTTGTAGCAGGTGAATCAACCTAGATACCAAGGTCTGATACTTTTACCAACTACTATGAGGCAACTTAGCATGCATCCCCTCTTCCTTCTGCTCTCAATGCCAGCCTGAGTCCTTTTTAACTATTTAATATGGTGTGAAAAATACCATGTGCTGATGCTCCATCATCTCATTAGAAAGTTCCCAGGAAGGGGAAAAAGCTGAAATTAAAAAAAAAAAAAATCTCTTTAAAGAATTCAGCAGGGAATGGATTACGTTGCAGGAACATAGCCTCCTGTTTGTAACATGTTAGAAACATAAACCTTAGGGCTTTTTCGCCTCCACTGCATAGAGGTCAGACCGCTTCTGGCTAAAAATGGGGATTTGCTGGCGTATTTCAGCCAACTTCTTCAGGTCTATGTCTGAACACATGACCGTCTCCTCGGTGCCGGCTTCAGCAAGGACATCCCCCCAAGGACTCACAATAGTGCTGTGTCCCCAGGCAACATATGAGGCTTGATCATCCCGGGCAGGAGATGCTGTGGCCACATACACCTGATTGTCAACAGCCCGGCCTCGTTGAGGCAACTCCCAGTGGGCTGGTCCAGTGGTCATATTAAAAGCTCCAGGATATACCAACAGCTGACAGCCTCTCTGGGCGTAGATCTGGGCGAGCTCCGCAAAGCGCAGGTCATAGCAGATGCCCAGGCCCACTCTGCAGTAAGGAGTATCAAATGTGGAGAAACTATCACCAGGACTCAGCGTTTTAGATTCTTGAAATGTAATTTTCCCAGGAACATCAATGTCAAACAGATGGAGCTTTCTGTACTTTACCAGTAAAGTGCCATCAGGACCAAACACGGCACAGGTATTATATAATTTCCCAGCATCCTCTTCAGGAATGGAACCTCCAATGAGATATATACAGCACTCCTTTGCTGCTTCAGAAAGCTTCTGTGTGGATTCACCAGGAATTTTCTCAGCATATTCAGGAAAATATTTCGTGCCATATGGAGAATTGAAGCATTCTGGCAGAGAAACGATTTTGCCTCCTTGTGTTGCTGCCTCCCGGATGAGGCCACAGGCTCGAGTGAGGTTGTCTGATTTGATGGAAGAAACCTGAAGCTGGATGAGGGCCAAGCGGAAAGTGGCCATTGCTCTCCCAGGTAGCACCATCAGCGGTGCGGCCCCAGCAGAGGTCTCTGGACTGAGCGCGGCGACCTCCATCATTCTTTATGCCTTCTGACAATCAGGCCTGCTCCCCCATTTTCAAAGCAACCACTGATCTGATTTCCAACACCAACGGTTTGTTTTCCCTTTTCTAAACTTCATATAAATGCAGTTACTCTTTTGTGCCTGGATTCTTTCACTCAGCATGTTGTTTTTGAGATTCATCTTAGCTCTGTGTGTAAAAATAATTATTCCCTTTCCTTTTTCTTACTGATTATTCTATTGTGTGTTTAGTATTCTCTCGTTGATGGACCCCTAGGTTATTTTCAGTGTTTCATGCTTACTAAAAAAATGCTACAGTGGCTCTTTGTTTACATGTTTTTGTGGACGTGTTTTCCTCTTTCTTAGATAAATATCTAGAAGTGGAATACCTGGGTCATGGGGAAGATACATGCATAACGTTTTAAGAAACTCCTAAACAATTTTCCAAATTAGTTGTACTTTTTTACACCTCTCTCCATAGTGTATGAGGTTCTGGCTGTTCCACAACCTGTCCAACATTCAGTGTTGACACTCTTTCCTTAATAGGTAATGACATTATTTTTCTTGACAATTCTAATGAATGCATAGTGGTATATTCCTGTCATTTTAATTTTCATTTCCCTGATGGCTAATGATTATTAATACTTTTTGTTATATTATTAGCTATGTGTATACCATATTTTATGAAGTTCCTATTCAAATATTTTGCCCATTATTTTGTCATTTTATTATTGAGTTGGAAGTTATTTATATATTCTGAACATATGACCTCTGTGAACTATATATGTAAATAAGATTTTCTCCCAGTGTATGTATTGCCTATTATACAAAAATATTTTATAAATTTAAATAACTTTATTAAGATATATTTAACATTTGTTAAATATTTGTACAATTCTATGCATTTTGAAAAATACATAAACTCATGTAACCACTACCATAATCGAAGTAGAGAATATTTTATTACCACAGAAAAGTCCCTTATGCCCCTCTAGAGTCATTCATCTTTTCAATCCTAATGTCTAGGCAATTACTGATCTACTTTCTGTCATTGTAGAGTAGTCTTGAAAATTTAACTTTAATGTAAATAGAATCACACAGTCTTTTATGTCTGGTTTCTTTAGTCCAGTGTATGTTACTGCATTGTATCAGTAGTTCTTCCTTTTTATTGGTGAATGATACTCTCTTGCATGGATATATGATAGTTTGCATATCCATTTATCTGTCAATGGATATTTGGTTTGTTTCCAGCCTGGGACTATTAGAAATAGAGGTGCTATGAAAATTCATATGTAATTCTTTTTTGTGTGTATATGCATTTTTTTAAAATTTTTTATTATTATGTTAATCACCATACATTACATCATTAGTTTTTGATGTAGTGTTCCATGAGTCATTGTTTGTGCATAACACCCAGTGCTCCACGCAGAATGTGCCCTCTTTAATACCCATCACCAGGCTAACCCATCCCCCCACCCCCCTCCAATCTAGAAACCTCAGTCTGTTTCTCAGAGTACATCCTCTCTCATGGTTGGTCTCCCCCTCTGATTTACTCCCCTTCATTCTTCCCCTCCTGGAACTTCTCCTTTTTTTTCCTAACATATATTGCATTATTTGTTTCAGAAGTACAGATCTGTGATTCAACAGTCTTGCACAATTCACAGTGCTCACAGCAGCACATACCCTCCCCAATGTCTATCACCCAGCCACCCAATCCCTCCCACCCCCCACCACTCCAGCAACCCTCAGTTTGTTTCCTGAGATTAAGAAGTCCTCATATCATATATGAGGTCATATAATACATGTCTTTCTCTGATTCACTTATTTCACTCAGCATAACACCCTCCAGTTCCATCCACGTTGTTGCAAATGGCAAGATCTCATTCCTTTTGATGGCTGCATAATATTCCATTGTATATATGTACCATAACTTCTTTATCCATTCATCTGTCGATGGACATCTTTGCTCTTTCCACAGTTTGGCTATTGTGGACATTGCTGCTATAAACATTGGGGTACACGTACCCCTTCAGGTCCCCACATTTGTATCTTTGTGGTAAATACCCAGTAGTGCAATTGCTGGATCATATGGTAGCTCTATTTTCAACTGTTTGAGGAAGCTCAATACTGTTTTCCAGAGGGGTTGCACCAGCTTGCATTCCCACCAACAGTGTAGAAGGGTTCCCCTTTCTCCGCATCCCCACCAACATCTGTCGTTTCCTGACTTGTTAATTTTAGCCATTCTGATGGGCGTGAGGTGGTATCTCATTGAGGTTTTGATTTGGATTTCCCTGATGCCGAGCGATGTGGAGCACTTTTTCATGTGTCTGTTGGGCATTTCGATGTCTTCTTTGGAAAAATGTCTGTTCATGTCTTCTGCCCATTTCTTGATTAGATTATTTGTTCTTTGGGTGTTGAGTTTAAAGAGTTCTTTATAGATATTGGATAGTAGACCTTTATCTGATATGTCATCTGCAAATATTTTCTCCCATTCTGTGGGATGTCTTTTGGTTTTGTGAACTGTTTCTTTTGCTGTGCAAAAGCTTTTTATCTTGATGAAATCCCAATAGTCCATTTTTGCCCTTGCTTCCCTTGCCTTTGGTGATGTTTCTAGAAAGAAGTTGCTACAGCTGATGTTGAAGAGGTTGCTGCCTGTGTTCAACTTTAGGATTTGGATGGACTCCTGTCTCACGTTTAGGTCTTTCAACCATTTGGAGTCTATTTTTGTGTGTG
>NW_027397975.1:0-15143 GCF_003265705.2 Callorhinus ursinus
CCCTAAGGTCAGGAACGCGGCAGGGATGTCCACTCTCACCACTGCTATTCAACATAGTATTAGAAGTCCTAGCCACAGCAATCAGACAACAAAAAGAAATCAAAGGCATCCAAATCGGCAAAGAGGAAGTCAAACTCTCACTCTTTGCAGATGATATGATACTGTATGTGGAAAACCCAAAAGACTCCACCCCAAAACTGCTAGAACTCATACAGGAATTCAGTCAAGTAGCAGGATAGAAAATCAATGCACAGAAATCAGTGGCATTCCCATACACCAACAACAAGACAGAAGAGAGACAAATCAAGGAGTCGATCCCATTTACAATGGCACCCAGAACCATAAGATACCTAGGAATAAATTGAACCAAAGAGGCAAAGGATCTGCACTCAGAAAACTATAAAATACTCATGAAAGAAATTGAGGAAGACACAAAAAAAATGGAAAAACGTTCCATGCTCATGGATTGGAAGAACAAACATTGTGAAGATGTCAGTGCTACCTAGAGCAATCTACACATTCAATGCAATCCCCATCAAAATACCATCCACTTTTTTCAAAGAAATGGAACAAATAATCCTAAAATTTGTATGGAACCAGAAGAGACCCCGAATAGCCAGAGGAATACTGAAAAAGAAAAGCAAAGCTGGCGGCATCACAATTCCGGACTTCCAGCTCTATTACAAAGCTGTCATCATCAAGACAGTATGGTACTGGCACAAAAACAGACGCATAGATCAATGGAACAGAATCGAGAGCCCAGAAATGGACCCTCAACTCTATGGTCAACTTATTTTTGACAAAGCAGGAAAGAATGTCCAATGGCAAAAAGACAGTCTCTTCAACAAATGGTGTTGGGAAAATTGGACAGCCACATGCAGAAGAATGAAACTGGACCATTTCCTTACACCACACACAAGAATAGACTCCAAATGGTTGAAAGACCTAAACGTGAGACAGGAGTCCATCCAAATCCTAAAGGAGAACACAGGTAGCAACCTTTTCGACCTTAGCCGCAGCAACTTCTTCCTAGAAACATCGCCAAAGGCACGGGAAGCCAGGGCAAAAATGAACTATTGGGATTTCATCAAGATAAAAAGCTTTTGCACAGCAAAAGAAACAGTCCACAAAACCAAAAGACAACCGACAGAATGGGAGAAAATATTTGCAAACGACATATCAGATAAAGGGCTAGTATCCAAAATCTATAAAGAACTTATCAAACTCAACACCCAAAGAACAAATAATCCAATCAAGAAATGGGCAGAAGACATGAACAGACATTTCTCCAAAGAAGACATCCAAATGGCCAACAGGCACATGAAAAAGTGCTCAACATCGCTCGGCATCAGGGAAATCCAAATCAAAACCTCAATGAGATACCACCTCACACCCGTCAGAATGGCTAAAATTAACAAGTCAGGGAACGACAGATGTTGGCGGGGATGTGGAGAAAGGGGAACCCTCCTACACTGTTGGTGGGAATGCAAGCTGGTGCAACCCCTCTGGAAAACAGTATGGAGGTTCCTCAAACAGTTGAAATTAGAGCTACCGTTCGATCCAGCAATTGCACTACTGGGTATTTACCACAAAGATACAAATGTAGGGACCCGAAGGGGTACATGTACCCCAATGTTTATAGCAGCAATGTCCACAATAGCCAAACTGTGGAAAGAGCCAAGATGCCCATCGACAGATGAATGGATAAAGAAGATGTGGTATATATACACAATGGAATATTATGCAGCCATCAAAAGGAATGAGATCTTGCCATTTGCAACGACGTGGATGGAACTGGAGGGTGTTATGCTGAGTGAAATAAGTCAATCAGAGAAAGACATGTATCACATGACCTCACTGATATGAGGAATTCTTAATCTCAGGAAACAAACTGAGTGTTACTGGAGTGGTTGGGGGTGGGAGGGATGGGATGGCTGGGTGATAGACATTGGGGAGGGTATGTGCTACGGTGAGCGCTGTGAATTGTGCAAGACTGTTGAATCACAGATCTGTACTTCTGAAACAAATAACGCAACATATTTTAAGAAAAAAGGAAAAGAAGAAGATAACAGGAGAGGAAGAAAAGGGGAGTATGTCAGAGGGGGAGACGAACCATGAGAGATGATGGACTCTGAAAAACTGAGGGTTCTAGAGGGTAGGGGGGTGGGGGGATGGGTTAGCCTGGTGATGGGTATTGAGGGGGGCACGTTTTGCATGGTGCACTGGGTGTTATGAACAAACAATGAATCATGGAACACTGCATCAAAAACTAATGATGTAATATATGGTGATTAACATAACAATAAAAAATTAAAAAAAAAAAGAAATAAGCTTTTCAAACTCAATGTCTCCCTAAGTGGTTAAAATAATTTTATTTGGCACGTATCTTTCAATTCATATATATGGACCATTAAAAATATATAATTTTGTTCTGTGAGAGTGCAACTTGCTTTTTCTTATTCTTTGTTTTGGAGAACTTGGCATGTCAGTCACTTTAACTTCCGCTTCCCATCCCCTTTTATGGATAACATGCCCAAGTCCCTGAGATTGCCCATCATTTATAGAAGTGCTGCAGCAGACATCCTTGTCTGTGGCTCTTTGTATATATGCATGCTAGTGGCCCTCCACGGTAATAACAAGAACAGGAACTGCTGAGTCAAAGAGCACAACGTTTTAAATTTTAATAGAGCTGTATCCATTTCCTATTGTTGCTGTTAACAAATTACGGGGAACTTGCGCTCGAAAACAACACAAACTTACTATCTTAGAGTTCTGTAAGTCCTAAGTCTGACATGGGTCTCAGGGGCAAATCAAGGTGTTGCTAGGACTGTATTCCCTTCTGGGGACTCTGGGGGAGATTGTTTCCTTACCTTTTCTTACGCTTCTAGGGGCTTCCCCGCATTCCTTGTCTCATGGCTACCTTCCTCCATCTCCAAAGCTAGCAACGACAAACTGGCTCCTCCTTATCACTCTGATGTTGCTGATGTAGTTCTTTCTCCATCTCTGACTCTGACTCTTTTGTCTCCCTCTTCACCTTTTAAAGAACGCTTGAGATTACACTGGCTCCACCTGGATAATCCAGGATCCTCTCCCTTTATTAAGATCAGCTGATTGGCAATCTTAACTCCATCTGCAACCTTGCCATGTAACCTAACATATTCACAGGTTCTGGAGATTAGAGCATGGGCATCTTTAGAGAGGGGACATTATTTTGCCAAGAGCTATTCAAATTACTTTCCAAATGTGTTCTGAATTCCCCCCAACCCCTCATGCACTGCATGAGAGTATTAATTTCCTTACACTTTCACCAATACTTGGTGTTACCATGCTTCAAATTTTTTGCCAATCTGTAGATGAAAAATGAACCACTGCCAGCTCATGGTAGGCACTCAAAACTTTTTGACTGAATAAATGAATGAATGCTGTTTTAAGTCATCTCTCCCCTATTACTAGCCAAGTTGAGTATGCTGGCCATTTGTACTTCCTTTTCTGTAAATTACCTGGTCTTTGCTTTTGCCCATTTTTCCTGGGAGGTGTTATCAATATGCAGGAATTCTTAATTTGTTTTTTTTAAGTCATAATCCAAAATCAAAAACAAGAAATAAAAATCTGTTTCCACAGACCGACTCCTCATTATAGTTTTCTCTGTTCAACTAAAAGGTGGAGAATAAAGCAGAAAATATGAACATGGAGGGAACATGGACTTGCAGCTAGAGATGCAGGACCTGGGTTCGACTCTGTTGCTTGGACAGCCGTGTGATCTTAGGTAAGGTCTCTTTTTTCTGGATCTAATTCTCATCCATACAATGAGATGTTTGTACTCAATAGCCTCTAAGACTCCTTTCTGTTCTGATAGCCAACACATTCTGCAATTAGGAAATAATTCATCATTTCTCTCTGGTTTAACTGGATCCTACTCTACAAAGGGTCATTGAGCTTCCCATCCACATCCCTCCCAGGCCTGTATCCATCCGACCAGCTCAAATGCTATCTAGTCACTACTCAGGGATTCTGTCTTTCCCTGAGGGTATATGACTGTCTCTCTTTAACTTATGATGACAATAATAACTATTGTCATTACTATGATTCTGGCTAACATTTATAGAGCCCAACACTTATCTTCTAGTCACTGTGCCAAAGAGTAGAAGTGCACTATCTCATCAGAGTTCCCATTTGACCAATGAGAATGTTGAGACACATGGAGGTTGTGTAATTTGTCTTAGGTCCCACAGTATATATCCACACATGCACTTGAAGCTTGTGGAGACTGTCTTCACCAGCCTGATTTCTACACAGGCCAAGCTAGAGAGAGCCCTTTCCATGTTTCTACCTTGCTATCCTTTAACATAATAATACCGCCCTGTTGAAGAAGTCAACCTGGGGCTCCTTTTCACTGTGTATGCAGAACTGACCTTAAATTTCCTCACTTTCTTGTATTTTGAGGGCTTGACACAAGTTCTTACCTGTGTACCTGGCTTAGATTGAAGATTCATCATGAAAAATGCCTAAAGATAAGGTTAAGGCCACCCCACTCCCAACCAGAAAAATGCAAATGAAACCAACCATGGCATGTAATTTTCTACCCATAAAGTTGGCAAAAATGAAATGATGGATAATATCCAGCGCTGGTGAAGGTGTGTTGAAAAGGGTGCCATCATACACACCATCACTCAGTGCAAACTAGCACAGTACTTTCCAAGGACTATGTCACAGTGACTTAGATAGTATCAGAGTTTCAATTGCACATACAGCTTAGCTCCATTAATTTCTCTTTGAGGAAACCATCCTAAAGCAATACCATATAAACACACATAATATTACACACGCAGACACACACACACGTTATACACACACATTTATACATTTGTGTGTATACATCTGGTACAGGTCTGTCACAGTGCAGAAATGGGAATAATCTAAACTCTAGTAGTAAGAGAAAAATGAAAAAAAGTATGGTAATTATAGGATGGATCACCATGCAATAGCTTAAAAGATTAGGTATATCCACACACACCAGCCTAGAAAGAGCTCCCCGACATATTCTTAAGTGAAAAAAGCTAGCTACAGACTAAAATTAATAGTGTGATTCTATTTACAAGTTTAAAATAATACAATGCCATCATGTGCATTAATTTTTATATATAATCCATGTCCTGTGTATATATTCCTGTACATTTTAGAAAAAAAAAGTTAGCTGCAGGATATACACCATTAATGATGTTTGTTTCTGGAGAGGGAGGGAATGGATTTGGTTTGGGGGTATGAATTAAAAAGAGAATTCCACTTTTGTGAACATTTGCTCTGCTTGGCTATTTTACAATCATGTATTACTTTAGTAATTAAGAAAAATTAAAATGGGAGCAAAAAGAAAGGACCAGAGTCTGTAGAAAATTGATTTTTGTAGAAACCAGACTAGCTCCTCATTATTAATGACTCATAATAAACAGTAAATCAGATTAAAGTAGCAACCACAGCTAAACCCTGTCTTCATGATTCTGGAGAGAGGCCACCTTTTAGGAAGTCAGCTCCCCCAGGAAGGAGCTTACAATGTTCTTTAGCCCAGGAATAAGCTCTAGAATCATACAATGCATAACTCTTCCTGGCTTAGTAAAAACGACTCCTTGCTGTGATAAAAGACGTCAGCCTGCACCGTAATAGTGATTGCTCTAAATGTCTGTATAATTCATATGGCACTATAAATATATATATATTTTTTGGTCAACAAAACCATGCATGCATGAATTTAATCTATGAGACAAGGACGATTTCATCTGTAGTTCACCGCTTGAAGGTTCTGTCATGCATTTAAGTCAAAATGTATGGCCCACAACACCACACCCTTGATTCAGACCACAGACTCCCCTTCAATTACCATGTTTATCCTTAGTTCAGTGGCCTTGCTGTGGACAAGCAGCCATTCTGCTTCTAATGATTTCAAGTGCTCTTCAGATTTAATGGAATAAACTAGATGAATTACCCCACCAGGGTTTTGCCATCTTTTAAGCCTCACGGGCTCACTATCACCACACTCAGAGCAGAACCAAAAGGTGTTTCTCTATTTGTTAGAGGTGGCTGATTCTCCGTTTTCCTCTTCATCTATTTTTGTTTCTTGTCTGTTTTAATTTTTCCTCCTGTATACAACCATATTGAGGGATTTGTTCCTAATAATCCAGCTTTTCAACAACAGATCTTTTTTGCCAATAATGAGGAGTTTGGGTTTAAATATTTACTTGTATTACTTTTAGGTATGTCATGCCTCAGCAAAAAGTAATATGATCATATTTCAAAGCGAGGAGACTCACAGGTGCACAGGGAGGCTGTGAGCCACAAATGAGTGGCGATTGAGGGGGTTTGATGGATACTCGCCTGACAGAGACTCGGGGGGCAGCTCACCAGATTCTTTGTTGACCAGGGTCCAGTTAACTGGAGAGAAACCACTGGGGGCGGGTGGAGATCATGGGGTGGGAATGGTCAACCAGCCAGGAGCACAGAGATTTGGATTCCCTCCAAGTCAAAGGAAGGAAGAAAATGGATTCCCATTCAAGTTCAAAAGGCCAGTGGCCAGGCTGCCAAGGAGCAGGGGGAGCAGGCCCAGAAGAATGAAACTAAGAGCTAACCCAAATCCTGAGGAAGAAGGACAGACTTACCACTAACAGCTCAGGGGTGGCCAGCTGGCACCCTAAGGCCTCCAGGCTGTTCCCCTAGGCTCCAGATTGAGGCTGCCCAGCTCTGTTTAGACTCTTCACCATGGTTCCCAACCAGGAACTGGGAGCTCTGTGCTTTCTCTGCAAACACAGCCACGGCTGTAGCAGGCCAGGGTGAGGCACTCAGTCACTGTGTGTGCAAGGGGCATACCTTCTGCTGGGAATCACCTGACAGGAGGTGAGGAATCTGACATTTTGGGCTGGGATTTATTTCCCTTTGCCTTTCCTGGGGAATGTGTTAGGGCTAGTACTTTGTTGCCTGCATCATGGTTTGAAGGAAAGAGTTCAAAGCAAGTATCAGCAGACCCAGATTTTAGTCTTGGCCTCCCTCCCTTCCTTTCCCTCCCTCCCTCCCTCCCTCCCTCCCTCCCTTCCTTCCTCCCTTCCTTCCTTCCTTCCTTCCTTCCTTCCTTCCTTCCTTCCTTCCTTCCCTCAACACATATTTATGAAATGCCTATGATTCACCAGGCACCAGGCTCTGGGGTTGTAAGGTGAGCTAAAGAGAGAAAGTCATGACTGAATTTGCAACCCAGTAGTGGAGACAGACATTAAGCAACCAGTTCTACAAATAAATATATAATCACAAATTGTGATGTGTGATGAAGGAAAGACCACGGGACTATTAGCATTTATTAGAATGGGGCCAGAGGAAGGAATTACCTAGTCTGAGAAGCCAGGAAGCCTTCCCTAGAAAGTGAAGACATTAGTAAGAATTAACCAGATGAATGGGAAGGGAACATTTTAGACAGAAGGAATAGCATGTGCAAAGGTCCTGGGGTAGGAAAGATGGTATGGGATGTTTAGGGAAGAAGGCCCGAGTGATCAGAACATGAGGGTAAGAGGCAGACTAGATTAATATAAGGTTGGAGTGATAGGTAGGGGTCAGCCTGACTTACCTCTTCCTTTTCCTTTTTTAAGTAACAGAAAACTTCAATTGGCCAACAATATTGTTAATAAGAGCATTCCTTGCAAAGAAGCACCACAAACTAATCAACGTCTACTGGCCTTTAGATAAAGGAAAGTTCCAACAAGTGAGGAGGAAGTTCTGTATTCCTATAAAGGGGCTATTGGTGGAGCCATGTCAGCCCATAGCTGTCCATTCACCCCAGGGTAGCCAGCTCCGTACTTGTCTTCCAATATCAGCAGCCTTCAAGTAGTGAACACTTCTTGCTGGCCAGGAACTATGTTAAGCACCTTACATGTATTATTTCATTTAACCCTCTCAACAACGCTAGAGGGTTCTTAGCACTGTTCACAGATATTCCAGGTGTCTCCCTTGGGAGAACAGAACTGGCATGATAGGACTGTGCCTCCTACCTCCTTGAAGTTAGGTACAGCCTTATGACAAGCTTCAGTCAATCAGATAAGGGAAAGTGAGTATGCTATTTTCGTGTAGAAACATTTAATTGCTGGTGTTCTGGTTCAAACTTTCCTTTTTTTCTGATTATGAAAATGTGTGTCTAAGATCAGTGATTCTCAATTGGGAGTAATTTTGCCCCTTAGGTGACATTTGGAAATGTCGGCAGATAGTTTTGGTTGTTACGGGGGGGGGCGGTTTTTTTGTTTTTGTTTTTTTTTTTTTTTTTTTTTTTTTTTTTTTTTTTTAGAGAGAGAGAGAGGGCTGTTTATTGTCTCAGAAGGGAAGAGCTGACGGAGGGTTGCAAAGCTACCTCCATGCCCCAAGGACACATACACCTTCCTCCTGGGCCATGGCTCTGGGGGCTACCCACAGAGGGGAGGAGGCTTACACTGCCCCAAAGCTTCTCAGGGAGGGACACAAAAGTGATAACATGCTTCTCAGACATGTCAGTGGCTGAAAACATAGAGCTGAGGGCATCTAGTTAATAAAGACCAGGGATGCTGCTAAATACCCTGCAATACTCAGGATGGCCCCCGGCCAACAATGAATAACCCATCCCTAAATGTCAAAGTGCTGAAGCAGAGAAATTCTGGTCTAGACAGAGCCTCAACCTGTGTCTCTGAGTAACCACAATGAGCAAATCCCCTCTGCTGGGTGACACTGAACATAAGCCTGAGTGAAAAACAAACCTTTGTTGTACTGAGCCACTGATAAATGCAAGATGCTTAATATTCCAGTGTAAGTTCTAACTCCAGCACCCCACCTGGCTAATACAGTGGTAGATACAATGATTACTCCCATTTTATAAATCAGGAATTTGAAACTCAGAGATGCCAAGTAAGTTGCCTGACACCATATAGCTATGCAGAGCTGGGACATTTACCCCAATCATCTGGACTCCAAAACCTATATATTAACCACTCTGTTAATGACTAACCAAATGTTAGTCATTAAGGATCCTGATCACAGACCCCAGAGGGTGGGGGGGCTTGGGGGGGGAATGGAACCTTGACTGAGAGCTACTGAACCCCTCCCAAGGAAGGGATGGCCTACAAAATTGCTCCTATTGGTCTGATAGCTATTTGTTGAAGTAATCCAGAAAGATGTTGAGAAACAGGTTTAACTTATAGAGGAAGATAATATCTCAAATTTTAATATTTTGCTTTTGTTCCCATACTTCCTTGTACATACAGGAACTTTTTGTCCTAGTCATTTTTGGTACCTTGGAGTTTCTCATTACCTCCACAAAAATTAGGATTGCTAGGCCACTAGCCATTTGCCAGAACTCTAGAGTTTGGGTTCAAATGCCAGTTCTGCCCCATACTAGCTGGGTTATTAAGTTACTTCGCCTCCCCATGACTCAGTTTCCTCATTTGTAAAATTAGATGGGGGTAGCAACGGTACTACTCTCACAGGACTGTCAGGGGAATCAAACCATCTAATATGTGCAGTGGTTGGCATATAGTAAGTGTTGCAGAAGCATTTATCAAACAAATGAAGTTTGGGGCAAAGAAATGGAAGGAGAAAAGAAGAGTTAAAAGAAGAGAAGACCTAGTTGCCATTTAGGACAACTCAGTGTTCTAAGCATGTAATCAAACTACTAGGGGAATACAGTTGCAATCAGTCTACTGGAGGGTGGGTGGGAAAGTCAGAGAACACTCTGCAAAGGAGCTACTGCTTGGGCCAGGTCTTGGGGAAAGAGTGGGAGTTACCAGGTAGATACAGAGCAAAGGGCATATTTGGGCAATACAGAGTGATTACCCTGGGGTTACCAGGTCAGGGGTATGATAGGAGACAACACTAGTAAGCTCTTTAGGGATCTGATAATAAAGAATTTTTACTATAGCTTAGAAGCTGCCCAATAAAAATGAAGAAAACAGCACCCAGCATTGAAGCTATGGAGCACTGGGGCAGGCAATGAATAATCCCTCTGAGTTCACCCCAATACCACCTTACATGACCTGCCCTTGCAAAATTCATTGTTGTGATT
Organism: Callorhinus ursinus; assembly: GCF_003265705.2. Classification (NCBI taxonomy): domain Eukaryota; kingdom Metazoa; phylum Chordata; class Mammalia; order Carnivora; family Otariidae; genus Callorhinus; species Callorhinus ursinus. The sequence continues at coordinate 10,055 of NW_027397975.1, forward strand.
CTTAAAAACAAACAAACAAACTGGTGGTTAGCCATTTACCTTTTTTGGGGGAATAAGGACAGAGATATTTTGACAAGATCTGAAACTACCAAGCTACGGTGGGGGGTGGGGGGCGGTAAAAATCCCCAGTCTCCATTTATTTCCTAAATTCTTGGGCATCCTGAGTTCTCATTAGGACTTCAGGTGACTCAGGGCTGGTCACACAAGCCCAGCCTCCCTGCTCCTTGCTGCCAGTACAGCCAATGCCCAGGCTCCAGAGTCTCTGCAACAGCGAAGCTGCCCTCTGCCAAGGCTTCTGAAGTGGGAAGAAACGAAAGCCTCCCAAATTTGATCCAGAAATGAGGTACTTGATCCCTGACACTGAAGAGAAGAACTTTGCCCCGGATTTAATTTTGGTTATTTTCTTTGGAGCAGGGCCTGAGGCACATGCAAAATCAAAGTTTCACGTGATGCTCTTGGGACAGCCCAAGAGAGGAGTGGTATTTCAACTGCAATAATTTCTCAGCCTCATTCCCTCCCAGTGGATTTCTGGGAAAATGCCCACTGCTTCAGTAACCCTACCAGGCCTCCAATGATAATCCTGGGTTGTAACCAACTTTTTATTTCACTGTATATATTTTCAAGTGTCCTTCCTTGAACTTTCTATTAGTCTTCCTCAAAATCCGGAGAGAGGAGTTGGTAGGACTGAATGGCCTTCAAAGAAGATTTTTGAGGAACAACAAATATTATTCATCCTAAGAGATGAGAAAACTGAGGAATAGAAAAAAAAACACTTGCCCAAAGCCCCATGATAAAATAATAATAGTTTTGGAATGAGAAATTGAGATTAAAGATTCAAACCAGCTGCCCAAGTTGCTAAGAAAAAAAAGAGAGAGAGAGAGAAAGAAAGAAAGAAAAAAAGAAGAAGAAGAAATGAACCCACTGATTAATTTGGTGTTATCCTTTATCTGGCAGTTACATTGGCCCACAAGACTCCATATCATATGTCATCGGGGAAATGCAAATTAAAACAAGAGAGAGGTAACACTACCTATTAGAGTGGCCAATATCCAGAACACAGACAACACCAAATGCTGTCGAGGATGTGGAGCAACAGGTATTCTCATTCATTGTGGGAAGGATTGCAAAATGGTGCAGCCATGTTGGAAGACAGTTTGGCAGTTTCTTAGCATCTGATCCAGCAATCATGCTCCTTGGTATTTACCCAAATGGGGTGAAAACTTACATCTGCACAAAACCTGCATGTGATGTTTCCAGCAGCTTCCTTTACAATTGTCAAAACTTGTAAGCAACAAAAATGTAGGCAGTAAGTGAATGGATAAGTACCCTCGTCCATCCAGACAATGAGATTTTATTCATTGCTAAAAAGAAATGAGCTGTTAAGCCATGAAAAGACCTGGAAGAATCTTAAAAGTGTATTACTAAACAAAAGAAGTCAATATGAAAGGCTACATACTAAATGATTCCAACAATATGATATTTTTAAAAAGGCAAAACTATGGAGACAATAAAAAGATCAATGGTTGCCAGGAGTTAGGGGGAAGGAAGGATGACTAGGGGGGCACAGAGGACTTTTTAGGGCAGTGAAACTATTCTGTATGATATAATGGGGGATACATGTCATATGTTTGTCAAAACCCAGAGAATGTACACCACCAAGGGTGAACCATAACGTAAAGTCTGTACTTTCAATGATAAGGATGTGTCCATGTAGATACATCAATTGTAACAAATGTACCACTCTGGTGCAGGATGTAGATAATGTGCATGTGTGAGTGCAGTAGGGATATGGCAAATCTCTGTATCTTCCACTCAATATTGCTGTGAACCTAAGATTGCTCTAGAAAATAAAGTCAGTTTTTTAAAAAGGAAATAGAATAGAACAGAAACTACTGTAGGCGGAGCAAGATGGCAGAGGAGTAGGGAGCTGGGTTTCCTCTGGTCTCAGGAATTCAGTTGAATAGGGATCAAACCATTCTGAACACCTACGAACGCAACAGGAGATCGAAGACAAGAATAGCAACAACTCTCTGAACAGAGAAGCGACCACTTACTGGAAGGTAGGGCGTGCGGAGAAGTGAATCTGAGGCGATATTCGGGAGGATACACGGCGGGGGAGGGGGCCTCCGTCGGCCGCTTCTGGCAAGTGATAGAGCCGCGGAGCACAAAATTGGAACTTTTAGAAGTCGGCTCCGCTGAGGGACGTCACTCCAGTAGCTAAGCAGGAGGTGGAATCCTCCCGGGACAGTGTGGTCTCAGGACCCTTGGGGTCACAGAAAGACCGGGGGTGCCTGAGTGCGGCAGAGCTCCCGGGTATCGGAGCGGGGAAGCCGGCTGCAGAGACGGAGCCGAGGCGTGGGCTCTCAGCTCGGGGTGGCCATAAACCGTGATCCGCGACCCAGTCGGGCCAGTGCTCCTCCAGCAGGGATCCAACAAGCGGCAGATTCGGGGAGACTACCCTCCCTCCCTAGGGAGGAGTGGCGCGGGAACGCACTGCAGGGATCTGCTGGGTTTGGAGACTCCACACGGGGTCAGGTGCCAGACATAGAAACGCTGGGTCACAGGCCAGGTGAGCACGGAGTGCGGCCGGAGACCGGGGACATGGGAGTGACTGCTTTTCTTGGGGGGTGCACTGAGGAGTGGGGCCCCGAGTTCTCAGCTCCTCCGGGTGGAGATTGGGAGGCCACCATTTTCACCCTGGTCCTCCAAAGCTGTACCGAGAGCTTGCAGGGAACAAAAGCTCCTGAGAGCAAACCCGAGCAGCTTGCTTAGCCGGGACCGACAAGGGCGGGGCAATTCCGCCTCCGGCAAAGACATCTGGGAACCACGGCAACAGACCCCTTCCCCAGAAGATCAGCACGAACAGCCAGCAAGCCAAGCCCAAGTTTACCGATCAAGGAGGGGGAATACTCCACATAGAATTCATGGCTTTTTTACCATGATTCATTAGTTTTTCAAAGTTGATTTTTTTTAACTGTTTTGTTCTTTTTTTGAATTTTTCTTTTTCCCTTTTTCAACCAACATCTTATCAATCCCTTTTTTTTTAATTTATTTTTCATTTTTTAGAGTCATATTTTATCCCTTCATAGTAGTTACCCTTATTTTTGGCATAGATATATAAGTTGTTCTCTCTTTAAAATTTGGAGATACAGTTTCTTCTAACAGATCAAAATTTACCCTAAATCACTAGTGTATGGCTTTGTTCTAGTCTCCTGCCTGATCACATTCTCTCCCTTTTCCTTTTTTCTTTTCTTCTTTGTTTTTCAATCTTCTTCTTTCTTTTTTCAAACAACTTCTTATCCTATCAATTCCTTTTATAAAATCTTTTATAATTTTCATCTTTACAGTCATCTTCCATCCCTTCATTGTATCAACCCTTATTTTGTACATATATAAGTCTTTCTTCCTTTAAAATATTAGGAGGCACTTTCTTCTAACAGACCAAAATACGCCCAAAAATCCACTGTGTGGCACTGATCTACACACTAGTCTGATCATATTTGATCATATTCTGTTTTTTTTTTGTTTTGTTCTGTTTTTGTTTGTTTTTATCTTTTTCTTTTTCTTCTTTTTTTCTCTTTCTTTTTTCTTTCTTTCCCATTCTTTTCCCCTGGTTTCAGGTCTTTTCTGATTTGTATAGAGTATATTTGCTGAGGACGTTGTTAACCTGTTAGCATTTTGTTCTCTCATTCATCTCTTCTCCTCTGGACAAAATGACAAGACGAAAAAAATCACCTCAGCAAAAAGAACAAGAGGTAGTACCCTCTCCCAGGGACCTACTCAATACGGACATTAGAACGATGTCAGACCTAGAGTTCAGAATCATGGCTTTAAAGATACTACCTGGTCTTGAAAAAAACGTGGAAGTTATTAGAAAAACCCTTTCTGGAGAAATAAAAACTAAAATCTAACCAAGTCAAAATCAAAAAGGCTATTAATGAGGTGCAATAAAAAATGGGGGCACTGATAGGACAAATGAGGCAGAAGAGAGAATCAGCGATATAGAAGATCAAATGATGGAAAATGAAGAGGCTGAGAAAAAGTGAGAGAAACAACTACAGGATCACGAGGGCAGAATTCGAGAGATAAGCAATACGATAAGATGAAACAACAGTAGAATAATTGGGATCCCAGAAGAAGAGGAAAGAGAGAGGGGGGCAGAAGGTATATTGGAGCAAATTATAGCAGAGAACTTCCCTAATGTGGGGAAGGAAACAGTCATCAAAATCCAAGAGGCAGAGAGAACCCCTCTCAAAATCAATAAATATTGGTCAACACCCCGACATCTAAGAGTAAAACTTACGAGTCTCAGAGACAAAGAGAAAATCCTGAAAGCAGCTTGGGAGAAGAGATATGTAACCTACAATGGTAGAAACATTAGATTGGCAACAGACCTATCCACAGACAACTGGCAGGCCAGAAAGGACTGGCAGGATATCTTCAGAGCACTAAACAAGAAAAATATGCAGCCAAGAATACTATATCCAGCTAGGCTGTCATTGAAAATAGAAGGAGAGATAAAAAGCTTCCAGGACAAACAAAAACTAAAGGAATTTGCAAACATGAAGCCAGCCCTCCAAGAAATATTGAAAGGGCTCCTCTAAGCAAAGAGAGAGCCTAAAAGCAGCATAGATCAGAAAGGAACAGAGACAATATACAGTAACAGTCACCTTACAGGCAATACAATGGCACTAAATTCCTATCTTTCAATAGTTACCCTGAATGTAAATGGACTAAATGCCCCAATCAAAAGACACAGGCTATCAGATTGGATTAAAAAACAAGACCCATCCATATGCTGTCTGCAAGAGACTCATTCTAGACCCAAAGACACCCCCAGATTGAAAGTGAGGGGGTGGAAAACCATTTACCATGCTAATGGACACCAAAAGAAAGCTGGGGTGGCAATCCTTAGATCAGACAAATTAGATTTTAAACAAAGACTGTAATAAGAGATGAGGAAGGACACTATATCCTACTTAAAGGGTCTATCCAACAAGAAGATCTAACAATTGTAAATATCTATGCCCCGAACATGGGAGCAGCCAATTATATAAGGCAATTAATAACAAAAGCAAAGAAACACATT
>NW_027397976.1:0-15133 GCF_003265705.2 Callorhinus ursinus
GCCAGCCCAGCACACCTCCCACCTTCTGGCTCTGCTCGCCCCTGGGGCCCTGTTGTCACCGGGACCCAGACCTGGAAGGGGAAGGGGCAGAAGGGAACATGCAGGGCAGGCGGCAGAGGTCGGGGGGAGGGTAGGCAGAAGTCTCCCCTGAGAAGGCGGTATCAGATCGAGGACCTGGCGAAGGAGGGTGTTTGCCACCTGCATCTGAGGGGCCAGACAGTTGCAGGCAGAGGGACAGGCCTTGGGAGGGCCCTGAGGCAGGAGCAAGCCTGGGCCCAGGAAAGGGGAAGAGGCCAGCATGGCTGCAGCAGGGTGGCGGGTGACCAGCAAGAGACAAGGTCAGAGCGGCCCCTGGGGAAGCAGATCAGGAAGGGAGTGGTCCTGCAACATTTGCCTCCCACATCTTGAAAGAACTTTAGAAACCATGTATTCCTCCTCTCATTTTAAGCAAATTATCCAATTTTCTTCATCTTATACATTAAAACATTTACAAATAAGGTAACATCTTATATTTAGAATCACGCCAAGATGTGCATCTAGGCCTCAGGAAGTACAGGGTCGCCCTTAACCAAGATGTGGAGAATGCAGGGGGGAGGGCCACCGGGAGAGGTTGGGTCAGTTTTGCACAAATTAAGATGCACACGCCCCGGCAGAGATGTCGAGGCAGCTGGACACGGGATGGAGGTCAGGGCAGAAGTCCGGTGGAGAGCAGAAACTGAGAGACATGCAGGTGGTGTTGAGAACCAGGAGAGGAGGTGATGAGGAAAGGCAGGGGTGTAGACACAGAAGAGGTACAAGGACTAGGCCGTGGGGTGCCCCACACTCAAGAGATCAGGCAGTTCGGCAGACACCAGCAGGAAAGCTGAGAGGCGACCAGTGATCAGGAAAAACAACAGGACAGAGTAGTAAAGCTTAGCAGGATGTCCTCAAACCAAGAACAGACGTGTCAAGGAAGAGGGAGCGCTCACATGGGCCACCTGTGTCCGACAGGAAAACCAAGATGAAGGCAGGAAAGTCAATCCTGGACTGAGAAATGGGGTCACTGGTGACTCTGAACGAGAAAGTCTCAGGGGCACAGTGGCGGTTGAAGGCCTGACTGGATGGGGTTCACGTGACAGCTGGAGGCAGGATTTGAAGACGGTCTAAGCAAGCTTTTAGTGGCTGGTGTTCTGAAAGGGGGCATGGAAGAGGAGGGCTTACTAGCGGGGCAATTAGTTAACAGAGAATGTTTTGTTTTAAAGGGGCAAGAAGACAGTGAATACAAAGCTTTGGGGGGGGTGTGCGTCTGAAAGATGGGCAAAACCATCAGTTGTGTATCCTGACTGAGTTAAGTCCTGACACACACAAACTGAAGACACAGTGGGGAAAGGATGCCATACGGTACTGAGATGGTGAGTGGGGCTGGTGACCCCGGAACAATCTCCGGCACACAAAGTCACACTGGTACATTCTCCGGCATGGCCTTCATTTGGGGGAACTGAAATGTTCAGGGGTCCTGTGTGTCCTTGGAACAGTCTTCATCATGAGGGATGGGGGAGCTGACCAGGAGCGGAAAGCCAAGAGTCCGGGATGCCTGGCTCAGTCAGTAGAACATGTGACTCTTGATCTCAGGGTTAAGTCGAGCCCCACATTGGCCATAGAGCTTACTTAAAGAAAAAAAAAAGAAAGCCCAGAGTCCTTCACTCAGACCCTCCTCCCTCTCAACAGATGTCTACAAGGATGCACATGCCCCAATGAGACCCTGACATCTTCTAAAAACACTGCAAACTCTCATTTAGATCCTCCAAAATGCACCTGAATTGTTCTTGACTTGCAACTCAGAATAATCCAAAATCGCAAAGTCATCCCCCAGAGGGTTCTCTGACACCTTTCCTCCAAATCCTCTGTATTGGACGATAAGTCTTGCATTCCTACACAGAAGTCACCGAGTGACTCTGGCACAGACCCCACGGAGGTCACTGCGTGGAGCGGATGCTGGGGGCGCCTCCTGACCCACCCCCTCAGGACCAAGGCACCATCCTGCTGCAGCCAGCTCTCCCTGTGGGCGCAGCTCGGGCCTCGGTTCCACCAACAGCACCGGGTAACGTGTCTCCGCCAAAGCCCAGTCCCTTCGCGCCTCCTCAGCCGTCCTCCCGAGTTTCCCAGTAAACCCCAGCAGGCGAATCTCAGTCTCAGCTTCTGTGTCCCTGGGAACCCGTGCTGTGACAATGGCACCCCAGACGGACCCGTGCAGCCCCACAACTACCCATAAACCCACTTCCAGGTCTAGCTCCTGCCAGAACCGAGACACCCCTCTCCAACGGCTGCACACATCTCCCAACCCCGCACCCATGCTTGGGACACATGCCCATGCCGTTCGCTGGGCCATCTAGAGGCCCACACTCGCTCCCACGTCACTCCTGCAGGCCCCTCCAGGCTCACTTCCATTTCCCCCCATCTTCCGACCTCTCCTCCAGGCACACACGAGCAAACTGGACTAAGGCACCGGGACCACTGGGCACAGGGACCACAGCAGTAATGGACACAAGGGCAAACTCAAGGGCGCCGGGCCTTCAGTATGGAGACCAAGAAGCTGGCCTTGCTGGGAACACTTGTGAGCAACCGGGGACAACATGGAGTCAGTTTAAAAACTGGATGGAGATTGGCTGGGTGGAGTTCAGTGAGGACATCAGAGACAGAGAAGCCCCTAGATCTCTCCTCCTCGCCCCACTCACAGCAGATTACAAGATCCTCTAGTCTTCCGCGTGTCTATTTTATGCCCCCTCAGGCTCCTGACCTTGTCCCCACCCTTCCTGAAGGGAAATTCGGATCCTTGACCCGGAGCAGATCAACTGCTGGAAGGCAAAGCCCCTGCCTGAGATGCAGCTGCTCCCTGGCGATGTGCACAGTGCGGACGACCCGGGGGCCGGCAGAGGGCAGTGACACCGCGGGTGACACATGTGGGGACCCTGGTCTGCACGGCTTTCTAGGCTTCAGTACATCCCGTAAAATAAGCAGCCATGCGAGGGTTACATCAATTGGTGTTGAAATTTCCAGAATAATGGGCACCTGCCCTAGCTCCTTGGTCTCCCTGAGGACTACTCAGTGCAACCCACAGCCCTTAGCATCTAAACACAACCCCAAAGGAAGGTGCAGCAGCCAGTCTGGGCGCCCTCCACTGTAGGGAAAACAGGAAAGACTCCAAACAGTCAATGGAGAAGAGCTTTTCTCCTCTGGGTGACCGACATGGAGGCAAGTCAACCTGCGTAACATGGCAGACTGACTGCGGGAGGGCACTTCAGATGACAGGCGGGCGGGAGAGACTGGAGACACATCTCTGAGCCTACACCTGAAGGAGGAGAAAGGGCCAGAGCTGAGATGATTTAGAGACAAAAGGTTAAGAGTAGGGACCAGGTCCTGTGACAAAAGGTTGGTGTCTGGGAACAGAGACAAGGTGAACGTGACTGGGGCAGAGTGAGCTGTGTGAACTGTGTAAGTTCCCAGGATGAGGCTGGAGACCCTGACAGTGGCCCTGATGATACAGGGCTGTGTAGCCACAGTGAGGGGTCTGCATTTCGTCCTGATGACAATGGGAGACCAGCAGAGGGTTCAATGCCAGGGAGTGACATCATCAGCCTACAGATTTATCCCGCTGCAGAGAAAGACACCTGATGATGGTCTAGGACTCGGAGCCTGCGTCTCTGCCTCCACCCTAGTGTTTCTGTGTTTCAGTTTTGGAGGACCAGGACCCATTTAAAAAATTTTTTTTAAAGGATTTATTTGTTTATTTTAGAGAGAGCAAGACCTAGAGTGAGAGAGAGAGAGAGCACAGTGAAGAACAGAGGGAAAGAGAGAATCTCAAGCAAACTCTACACCAAGCTTGGAGCCCGTTGCAGGGCTCCATCTCAAGATCCTTAGTCAAAATCAAGAGTCGGACGCTTAACTGACTGTGCCACTCAGCAACCCCCCAACTTTAAAATTCTAATGACAACTGGGCACTCCATCCAAGAATTGCCACACAAAGATACGCATTGAATTTTGCCAATCAATTCAGGGTTCAGTGTTGCTCAAAATCAGTTTCTGTCTAGTCTATCATCTCCACGTTGGGGTGGGCTCACTGAGGCCTACAAGGGAGTCATTTCACCAAGTTATCCTGAGGAGGTCTGCGTTGGGTAAGCAGAACTTGGTGTAACTGAATTCTCATACGGTGGCCTTAAGGGGCCAGTGGGCAGAATTTGCCCACATCACTCTTCTCGCTTAAAAATTCCAGGACCATCTTTCACATGTCTGAGCAAAGGAAACTTCTATTTCTTTTCTTTTCAGTAATCTTTGAGCCCAACATGGGGCTCAAACTCATGACCCTGAGATCAAGAGTCGCATCCTCCACTGACTGAGCCAGCCAGGCATCCCTAGGAAACTTTTTTTCAAGATATGATCACAATGATCTCAGGTACTAAATTCCTCTTTTCCAGAACATCACAGTAAAAGATTTAAAAAATACAGAATTTTGAACACATAAGAATTCCTGCTGTAAACACTGCAAGAGGGTCACCTATAGAAACAAGATAGTCACAGATTTCCTCATCAGGAACAGATGGGTTCTGTTAGGTGACATTTCCAAGTAAATCAGCCCATTCTTCAACATTTGCAAAGAATGGACAAGAGGAACTTGAGGGGAATATCTATTTGGTCACGTGTAGCCCACTGTTTCAATAGATCACATAAAAGATAAGAAAACTGAGTATCACAGTAACAGATTAAATCAGGTTCCAATTTAGATAAAAGATTATTGACATATTTACCAAGTACACATGGAACAATCTAAAATTACTTACTAGAGACCAAAGAATGTTCTCAATATACATGACAAAGAGAAGAGAGCCTGCAGACTTCAGTGTGAACTGGACACAATTAACTTAAAAATGAAAAAGTGGGCGCCTGGGTGGCTTGGTTGGTTGAGCGACTGCCTTCGGCTCAGGTCATGGTCCTGGAGTCCCGGGATCGAGTCCCACATCGGGCTCCCTGCTCAGTGGGGAGTCTGCTTATCCCTCGGACCCTCCCCGCTGTCATGTACTCTCTCTCTCTCATTCTCACTCTCTCAAAATAAATAAATAAATCTTTAAAAAAAATAAAAATGAAAAAGTTAAAAAAAATTTTAAATTGAATGTATGAGATCAAAATTTTTAAAAGTGGTAAGGTCATATTTATTTATTTGACAGAGAGCACGTGCGCACAAGCAGAGGGGGGAGGAGCGGGAGAGGGAGAAGCAGGCTCCATCCCAGGACCCCAGGATCACGACCAAGGCGAAAGCAGACACTTAACCAACTGAGCCACCCAGGCGCCCCTAAAAATGGGAAAGTCATAGTTAGAAAAGAATGCCATAAACTGTTTATAGGGTAGCTCCAAAGCTTACTTCAGAAGTTAATAATTATTTATAGAAAAGTAAAACTTAAATAAACAAGATTTATTTTAAGCTTCAAAAAGAAAAATAATATAAATGAAGAAAAATAAAGTAAATCTATTACAAAAAAGCAACACTTTTAATGTTCCTTAAAAAGGCACCGTGTAGGGGCGCCTGGGTGGCTCAGTCGTTAGGCGTCTGCCTTCGGCTCAGGTCATGATCCCGGGGTCCTGGGATGGAGTCCCATGTTGGGCTCCCTGCTCCACGGGAAGCCTGCCCTCTCCCCCTGCTTGTGTTCCCTCTCTCGCTGTGTCTCTGTCAAATAAAATCTTAAAAAAAAAAAAAAAGGCACCGTGTAGTGACAGTCATCTCTTGCCCCACCTTCCTCTGAGCCCAGGCAAAGGGATGAAGGTGACCCAAGTCTCCGCCCTCTTAACTGAACAAGGATTACAAATAGAAGTTATCTTCTGATATAAATAATTATAAAATGCACAAGCCTTTTAGACAGAAGTTTTGCAATGCTCATCCTGATCTGCATAATTTAATCCAATTTTAAGTGTATTATAAAGCCACGCATCAATGTAACACACTTACTCATTCATATCCAATCAATTCATCACTCATCTGGGTCCCTTTCTTCACTATTGTCTTTCCCTCTCTCTTGATATTTATCTTTTTTTTTTTTTTTGCTTTTCTGTTTTTCCCTTGGGTTTCTGCTCATTCTGTTCCCCTCTCCTGTCTTGCTGTTTCTCCCCTTCTCTGGATTCCTTCTGCAACTTCTCCCCTTCTCTGCCCCATTCTGCAACTTGTTTCCCATCTTGTTGCTCTTTCTCTCCAACCTTTCTGATTATCCATCTCCACACATTTCTGCCTCTTTCCTCCCCCATCTCTACTTCCCATCTACTCTCCCAGTTAAGTTTGCTCTTTCCCTAAGAGCCAAGATGTCCATCGACAGATGAGTGGATAAAGAAGAGGTGGTATATATACACAATGGAATATTATGCAGCCATCAAAAGGAATGAGATCTTGCCATTTGCAACGACGTGGATGGAACCAGAGGGTGTTATGCTGAGTGAAATAAGTCAATCAGAGAATGACATGTATCATATGACCTCACTGATATGAGGAATTCTTAATCTCAGGAAACAAACTGAGGGTTGCTGGAGTGGTGGGGGGTGGGAGGGATGGGGTGGCTGGGTGATAGACATTGGGGAGGGTATGTGCTATGGTGAGCGCTGTGAATTGTACAAGACTGTTGAATCACAGATCTGTACCTCTGAAACAAATAATGCAATATATGTTAAGAAAAAAAAGAAGAAGAAGAAGATAGCAGGAGGGGAAGAATGAAGGGGAGTAAGTCGGAGGGTGAGACGAACCATGAGAGACGATGGACTCTGAAAAAAAAACTGAGGTTTCTAGAGGGGAGGGGGTGGGGGGATGGCTTAGCCTGGTGATGGGTATTAAAGAGGGCACGTTCTGTGTGGAGCACTGGGTTATGAACAAACAATGAATCAGGGAACACTACATCAAAAGCTAATGATGTAATGTATGGTGATTAACATAACAAAAAATTTTTAAAAAGTTTGCTCTTTCCCTGCCACGTCCCCTTTGTGCCCACTCTCTGGCACCCCCAGCTTGCTCAGCTTCCTACCTGTTCCTGTCTCCCACTGTCCCCTCCTTTCCTCCAGCACCATATTGCTCTGTCTGCCATGATGTCAACTCTTTTTTTTTTTAAGATTTATTTATTTATTTGAGAGAGAGAGAGAAAGAGATCGTACGGTGGGGGTTGCAGAGGGAGAGAGAGAGAATCCTGAGCAGACTCCCCACTGAGCCCGGAGCCTGACTTGGGGCTCCATGCCATGACCCTGAAATCATGACCTGAGATAGCAGGAGAGTTTGATGCTTAACCGACTGGACACCCAGTAGTCCCTGCCACGGCTCCAGTTCTTTTAAACTCTCCCCTCACTGTCTGGGAAGTGCCTCCTCCTTTGTTACCTATGCTCCCATTGCCCATCTTAAAAAAAGGGGGGGGCTCCTCTCCACATTTTGTTTCCCATCATCTATCTCCCTGTAGATTTCCTTCTTACTCTAAATTTCTCAATGTTCTTTTCTCCCACTGCTGCTACTTTTCCATCTGTTTGTGGTTCTCCCTCATTCTTCTTTGTTCATTTTTCTATAATTCTCTCAGTGGGTCTTGTGAAAATAAATAAGGAAACCTCATTTAAAAAGGAGTGGGAACCCCCGAAGTGGGAGCTCTCAGGCAAGTACCACTCCCTGCACCCTGCTTTACCAGCAGGAAAAGAGAAGATAAGAATTATTTTTAACAAGGGAGGAAATTTTTTACACGAGAATTTCATCTGCTTTTAAGAAAAAAAGGAAGATCCCTTCCTGCCCCAGCAGGAGGAAACGCACTAACCACCACTTGCAGCCGCCGAAAAACAGCCACCACCTCCAATCCTGTTCCCCAATGAACTTTTGTTTAAAGCAACCCGCCCCCAATTTCCTCCTAAAAATAAAAGCTGACCTTCCTTTTCTCTCCCGACTTGCCTGTGCACGCCATGCGTGTCCCAAACTGCAAATTCCTCTGTTTCTTCCAGAATAAACTCCTTTTGCTAGTAAAATGACTGACTTGTGTTTTTAAGGGGGACACTGTCTCTTCTTCTCGGGTTCCTCGCTCACCCAGAAGGGGGATGTAATAAGATGCCCGCCTCCCACAAGAGCACATTATCCAGTGCGGGGTGCACTCACTGTCTCAAGACAGGCCCTTTTCAGGCACCTCCCCAACACAGGGTAAGGAGAGGCGGGGACTGACGGGCGTTGGCCTGGGGAGCAGGTGAGCCGGCCGAGGGGGACGCGAGGGGAGGCGAAGCGCGTGCGTCTCCCGGGAGGGCTGAGAATCTCTCGGCCCAGGTGAGAACCAGCCTCCCGAGGGGCGGCCGGCGCTGCCCTCTAGGGGCCGAGAAAGGCGCGGACCCACCTGGCGGATTTCAAACCCAAGGGAAGCCCCCGGCCTCCCACGGAAGCGTCTGAATTTTGGGGGGCTTTCGGGGAGGGACTGCGAGGCGCAGGTTTAAACAAGAAAGACGAAACTCACACTCCACAGACTGGCCTCGGCTCCACGAAACCCGCTTCCGGGTCTGCAGACAACCGCGCGCGCGCAGAGGGAAGAGGCGGGGCCTGGGCGGGGCGTGGAGCAAAGCCAAGCCTGCGAAAGGACCGCGGGAGGGGGAGGCGAGGCCTCGGGGGGAGGAGGGGGCTGGCGGTAACCATAGAGACGAGGCGTTGGTGGGGGTGAGGTCAGGCTTGGGCTGGGCCTGTGCGGGGGCGGGAGCTGGGATTCGCTCCCGGGCTTTTAGGGTTTAGGTATGCTTGAGTCCTGTTTCTTCTCCTGGGCAGCAGCATTGCTTTCTTTTTCAAGTTAATGTTTCAATTTTAAGGTAAAAGCTGAGAGTTTTGTGGGCGCCACTTAGGTTGGAGAGTAAGATGTTACCCTCTTCACGGTTGAAAACGGTTCAAGTCAAAATCTACAAGTCCCGCCAGAGAAGCTGGAGCAGCTCCGCGATCTGGGAGCAGGGACCTCGGTGCGAGGTGGATGTGGGCGGTGGCTGGATCCTGGAACACTGTTGCAACTTAACGAAACAAAAACTGGAATATGTGTAGGCGATGCATACTAGAATGAAATGCAGATCCTGCCTGGGCGGAATGTGCAATCTCATTAGTGCACCCAGCATCATTTCCGTTTCTACTTTCCATTCACCTCGGAGTCGGAGACTCAACCCTCTGGTGTTCCAGAGACTTTCCCAGGGACAAGACCTGAGCTGTGGGACTTGGAGGGCTAAGGTGTGTAATAATATATTACTTTTAAAAAATCAGTAACTTTAGGGGCGCCTGGCCTCACACTCCACAGGCTGGCCTCCTACCACCATCCCGCGCTGTCCCTGGGGGTACTTGATCTCCCCTACTCTCCCCCATTCTGCCTCTTCTTTCCTATCCAAACCCTTCAGCATGCACACAGAGAGAAGCCAGCGGCCTCTCAGGGCCTGAATGCAGCACCTCCCACAATCCATGTGTCTCTAGGACCGCACAGAGGCTGGCACTGGCTGCCCACAACTACCCCATGCTATATAAACGTATGAAGCCCTCCCAGGTCCTAGCTAAAGCTGCTCCTCTCAAAATTTCTTAGAATTCTATGTCACACTCCTGGCCTTACAAAGTATGCACACAGAGCTCAGCTGCCTCCAGAATCTGCACCCTGGAAGGCAATCTCTTCTGCCTAGCTGGGGTCCCCAGGGTTTAACAGAACGGTGAGACCAGGCACTCTCTCAAATAACCTCTTAGATACAGAATTTTCCTCTTGCACTCCTCCCGTCCACACCCACCGTGAGGTCCTACCTCCCGAGAACTGCTTAGAGAACTCAGTTCAGGGCAGCTCCTCCGGCTGCCCATCCAGAACTGGCACTCAGGTTTTCTGAATACCCAGACGCACATAAAGGGGGAGCAAAAGTCTTAAAATTTGATAAGTGAAAATTTGTTCTTTTGGTTATAACCTATGCTTAGGGAATTCCTCAAAGCATGATGTCTCCAACTCCTGGGGGCCCCACTGGTCACTCCACATGTTAAAAACAAAATACATAAGCACAAATGAACAAACCATCAGAAAATCCCTCAGAACCACTAATCCCGCCACTCCTTTGCCTTCTTTTCTTCTGTGTATACTGAGCTACCATCACATGAAGACCATTTTAACAATCAGTCATAGGGAAACAAAAGAAACACAGAGAATCTCTACCCCTAGATAGGGAAAAGCCCAGCACCTAAATCCTCCTGAGGAAAATGGATATATAAAACCCAACTCCCACGGTATTACAAGAATTAACTCACATAATTTATGTGACATTCCCAGCACAGTTTCTGAGATGTAGTGCACACTACCATTCTTGTGAGCACATCGCAGATGTTAAAAAACAATATTGCTTTAGTGAATGAATGCATATTGTTTCTGTAAGGAAAAATATAAACTAAAAATGAGAGAAAGAAAACAGGTCTCTCGGGGGGGGGGAAGCAAAGAGACTTCTCTTCCTCCCTTTTCCTAGAGCATTTCCCTTAGAAAACTTTTAAGTTCTTTGTCTTCCTGTTTGAAATGTATTTACGTCTTTGAAAAGCTAAATCAGGCTCTTGCCAACACTGTAACTCAGGAATGTTTGCTCAAGGATCTGGGAGCCATCTCTTTAAAATGTAAACATCAAAGGAAATAGTATATTTATCTTTCAGTTCCTGTGGGAGGATAGGTACCTAACTCAGCAGGTGCCTTGCTCTGAGTGGCAAAACTCCCTCCTGTCATAAGATATGAGAAGTTTGTTTTCCCTCCGGTTAAAGCCAATTAGCTAACACAAACGGCCATGCAGATTACCTGGTGATGTTAGGATGAGCTATGTGTGACAAACGGTGCTGTCATGTCCTCCTGAGAACTAGTTATGATCTATCTTGAGAACATGTATGCAATTCTTCGTATCCCCTTGTCTTTTATGACAGGGTGAAATTCATTTCTGCAATCTCTCAAGATTGCCTGTGATGCACATCACATTCTGGTTTAATGTTTATTCACTTATGAAACTGTTTTTTTCCTCTACTACCTTTGTGGAGAGGATTGTTGGGTTGGGAGACGATTTTGTTTTTAATTATATTCCCCAACACCACCCGCTGAGCTTTCAATTTAACAGGAAAACATCTCAGCTTCTAATATAAGCGGCACTCACAACTAAGTTGTTTGAAACATTAATTTAAAATAGCCAGGAGAGGGGCGCCTGGGTGGCTCAGTCGTCTGCCTTCGGCTCAGGTCAGGGTCCCAGGGTCCTGGCATCGAGTCCCGCATCGGGCTCCCTGCTCGGCGGGAAGCCTGCTTCTCCCTCTCGCACTCCCTCTGCTTGTGTTCCCTCTCTCTGTCAAATAAATGAAATCTTTAAAAAAAAATAAAATAGCCAGGAGACTATTCGGTCCCCGAGACACCAAAGAGATTCAAACAAACTGAAAAGCGGAGCGTAAGAGTAAGGTACCTTTGGACTGAAAGGGCAGGAAACGTTCAGAGGCAGGACCGAGGTCCAGGCCCCGCTCCTACGTGGGCCACGCCCCTTATGTCCAGTCCAGGCCACCGTCCCCGGCCCGTCCCCCCCGCCCTCCTTCTCCACCCCCCACCCCCCGCAGCACGCCGCGCATGCGCAGTACCCTGCAGACCCGGAAGCGCAGTGAAGGACACAGGTGAGTCAGTGACAGATTTTTCTGGTTCAACCCTGGCCTTTGTGGGACCCTCCCCTCGCCCCAGGGCTCCGATCCGCAACACCCGGAGTTTGGGGTTGCCTCATAGATAAAACCGCTTCGCGCGCTTGTCCCGCGCCCAATGATTCCCGGCAGCACCGTCAGATATCGCAGGCCTGGGAGCTCCTCTGCGGGTCCGGGGGTCCACGTCTCTTTCGAGGTAAAGTTGCTGAGGCGGGTCCCGCCTTCCGTCCAGGTAGACAGCGCTTGCGGTCTCTTTCCTCTGAAAACCCTTCCGGGACTCCCGCCACGCTCCGGCCCTTTGCCCCTCTCCGCCAGGCTGTGTGAAGTCTTCCCTCGGTGGCCCCCAGGGCGGAGGCCCTCGTGCAGACCCCGACGCCACATCTCCGTGGCCTTGGGATGCTGCAGGCACCGATCCTCTTCTGACGCCCCCTCCACCGACGCGACCTCCGGAGCCGGCCCTCCTTGCCTACTTTGCACCCACCGCCTTAGGGGTTTCTGCCGCCCAAACCACGTGCTTGTGCTTGTCACGGTGTGTATCCATTCCTGAAGCCCTACTGGAAAGTGGTCTTCCCAGGCAAAGAACATTTTTATTCCATACCTGTGAGTGTGAGGGTGTGGGGCGAAGCAGAGACAGTCTGACAGAGAATGAGGAAGACTTCGTGTGAGAGAAGGGAAGGAAGAGAGGGTAGAACTGGGTAGAGCGGGTGGATGTGGAGAGACAGTAAGAGTGGAGTGAACCAGAGAAAAGTAGAGGGAGACGCAAATAGAGAAGTCTAATTAAAAGGTCTCTCCAGAGAGGTGAAGGGTAGCACACTGGACGAGAGGGGCCTTAACCGGTGATGGGGCGGGACGGCAGGGAGCAGATGCATCAGACTGAGGTCGTGGGGGAAGGAATAGAAGAACTGGACTGGATGGACAGACATCACGGAAGGAATCCCCTGGCTTTAATCCCTTCACTGGCTTCCGGTTGCCCTCAGGACAAAAGTCCAGACTCCACTGTCTGGCTGCAGCAGAGAGCTCTGGCGGTGGGGTGACTTTCCAGAGCTGGCCCAGTTTGAGGGAAGAAACAGGCTTCTCTTTCCTGCATTGACCAGACATTGGACACTGGCTGCCCAGCCAGGTGCTGTGATGGAGAGGCCACTGCTCACTTTAGCTGAGTCCGTTTACAGGGAGGGAGTGAGCTGTCTAGTTACCAGCAGCCAGACTGACAGCTGTGGGGCAGTTTGTGCCTGAATCCTGAGGGGTGGATCCAAGAAGCCCCATCTGGTGTTTATTTGGTTGACTTCTGTGGGGTCTCTTAGGACCCATAAGGGGTTGAAGGGAAAGTGTCACCATTTGGGGGGTAATCTGTAGTGGTTTTGGTCGGGGATCTCATTATTACAAGCAAAGCGTTATTATTGAAAGTAGCACACATGTTTTGTGGGCTACAAATGGCATTTTGGGGCATTTCATTAGTAGATACATGAGTCTTGCTGGAGTATGTAGATCATTTCAGACATTATTCTTGTATTATGACGTTATGGAGGTGTCTGAGTTTAGACAGTCTCCAAGAAGGAACATAACAGATCCTGGGGTGGTGGGTGTCTTCCTGCCAAAACGGAAGATTGATGTTAGGAACACAGCGTGGGATTCTTCGGCAGTGTATAGGTGATTAGGAGGTTCTGTCCTTCAATAATGGGTGTCCACTGGGATTGTAGAACAAACACCATGGGAACTTGCAGGAGTGTCTGAGTCAAGAAGGGAGACAGTGGGGGACTGGGGCCCAGGTGGTGGGTGTTTTCACTGGGGCAGGCTTGCTAGAAGTGGGTCTCGGGAACAGCAGCGAGGGGCGGTAAGGTCGAACAGTCTCAGGATCTTTTGCACACTGCCACTGCTCATCAATTCTTACCTTACCTCTAGGCAGTTACTTTGTTCACCATATACATATGGTAATGTCTCATCTTAAAAAGAAGCCACAAAAAAAAGCCTTTTACTACAGTCTCGCCTCTTTAAAATAAAACATCCTCTATTAGCTACATTTCCCACTCTGGTAAGTGCTCTTTCTTATGCTCCATTTCAGAGCAGAATACACTAAACACATGCTTATACTCTGCTTTAGATCTTGCTTCCAGTTTTTTTTTTTTAAGATTTTATTTATGAGAGAGAGAGAGAGAAAAGCGCATGGGCAGGGGAAGGGCAGAAGGAGAGGGAGAAACAGACTCCCCACTGAGCAGGGAGCACTATGCGGGGCTCGATCCCAGGACCCTGAGATCATGATCTCAGCCAAAGGCAGACACTTAACTGACTGAACCACCCAGGCACCCCCCAGTTCTCACTTTCATACCCACCATGCTGCTGAGACTTTCCATGTCTGAGTCACTGGGGACCTCCCCACTTCTCAGTCCAGGAATTGGTGTGCTCTTACCACGCTGGTCCTAACTACAGCGAGCTGGGCTCCCTCTTCCTGAAGCACTTTCTCTTGGCTTCCACCTCACACTACCTTTTTTTAAAGTAAATCTGTCTTCCAGTTACCTCTTTTAATTTTCTTCTCCCTGTTCATGTGTCTGTTTCCTGTGCCTGTTTCCCCTAACTCCCTGGTCTCTGCGGGAGCACCCCTAAGCTTCGTCCCTGAACCCCTTCTCTTCTGTCTCCACCTCCTGCCTTTCCACGTCACTCCATCTCATGACTTTGAACACTGATGTCGCCTTCCACCGCTCCACCCAGACCTCCAGACCTCTTCCCTGAAACCTGGGTCCTGTATCCAGCTGCCTCAACATCTCTGCTGGGACAACAGTCTGGCGTCTTCACCTTAATATGTCCATTAGTGACCCCCCAGACTCCTCCAAAAGTGTCCCCTGCAGTCTGCCTCCGCATATAGGGCGACCCTGTATTTCCTGCAGCCCAGCTGGGCATCTTGGCAGGTTTGCAAAGTATACAAGACCCATTACTTATTAGTGTTTTAACTTAGGACAAGAGAAATAAAAATTAGATGTTTACTCAAAATGGATAAGGGAATACATGGTTTCCAAAAGTCTTCTGAGGTATGGGGAAAAGCCTGAAGAATTCTAACCTGCTTTGGAACTTTCTGATCTGCTTCCTTTAATACTCTCTGATCTTACCTCCTCCTGCTCTCCTCCACTCACCTGGCTCCAGCCGTACAGGCCTCCCTGCCCTTTCCGGAGCCCAAAATGCCACTACCGCAGGGTCTTCACATGGATGTCCTGCCTAGAAGTCCCTGGCCCCTCACATGCAGGTGGCAAAGTCTCGTCTTTCCTTGGATCTTTGTTCGGATACCACCCCTCAGTGGCTGCCTTCTCTGGCTTCTGTTCCCCCACCCCCACTCTAACATTCCATCTGCTCCCTCACCCTCAATTCTGGTCCCTTTTGCCTCCTCTGCATATTTCTTTCTGCTCCTTCCCCTTCCACTGGCTGGATACTCATGACAGCAAGACCCCAGGGGCGAGCAGAGCCAGAAGGTGGGAGGTGTGCTGGGCTGGC
>NW_027397977.1:0-15128 GCF_003265705.2 Callorhinus ursinus
GCCAGCCCAGCACACCTCCCACCTTCTGGCTCTGCTCGCCCCTGGGGTCTTGCTGTCATGAGTATCCAGCCAGTGGAAGGGGAAGGAGCAGAAAGAAATATGCAGAGGAGGCAAAAGGGACCAGAATTGAGGGTGAGGGAGCAGATGGAATGTTAGAGTGGGGGTGGGGGAACAGAAGCCAGAGAAGGCAGCCACTGAGGGGTGGTATCCGAACAAAGATCCAAGGAAAGACGAGACTTTGCCACCTGCATGTGAGGGGCCAGGGACTTCTAGGCAGGACATCCATGTGAAGACCCTGCGGTAGTGGCATTTTGGGCTCCGGAAAGGGCAGGGAGGCCTGTACGGCTGGAGCCAGGTG
Organism: Callorhinus ursinus; assembly: GCF_003265705.2. Lineage (NCBI taxonomy): Eukaryota > Metazoa > Chordata > Mammalia > Carnivora > Otariidae > Callorhinus > Callorhinus ursinus. The sequence goes on from NW_027397977.1 coordinate 359, forward strand.
AGTGGAGGAGAGCAGGAGGAGGTAAGATCAGAGAGTATTAAAGGAAGCAGATCAGAAAGTTCCAAAGCAGGTTAGAATTCTTCAGGCTTTTCCCCATACCTCAGAAGACTTTTGGAAACCATGTATTCCCTTATCCATTTTGAGTAAACATCTAATTTTTATTTCTCTTGTCCTAAGTTAAAACACTAATAAGTAATGGGTCTTGTATACTTTGCAAACCTGCCAAGATGCCCAGCTGGGCTGCAGGAAATACAGGGTCGCCCTATATGCGGAGGCAGACTGCAGGGGACACTTTTGGAGGAGTCTGGGGGGTCACTAATGGACATATTAAGGTGAAGACGCCAGACTGTTGTCCCAGCAGAGATGTTGAGGCAGCTGGATACAGGACCCAGGTTTCAGGGAAGAGGTCTGGAGGTCTGGGTGGAGCGGTGGAAGGCGACATCAGTGTTCAAAGTCATGAGATGGAGTGACGTGGAAAGGCAGGAGGTGGAGACAGAAGAGAAGGGGTTCAGGGACGAAGCTTAGGGGTGCTCCCGCAGAGACCAGGGAGTTAGGGGAAACAGGCACAGGAAACAGACACATGAACAGGGAGAAGAAAATTAAAAGAGGTAACTGGAAGACAGATTTACTTTAAAAAAAGGTAGTGTGAGGTGGAAGCCAAGAGAAAGTGCTTCAGGAAGAGGGAGCCCAGCTCGCTGTAGTTAGGACCAGCGTGGTAAGAGCACACCAATTCCTGGACTGAGAAGTGGGGAGGTCCCCAGTGACTCAGACATGGAAAGTCTCAGCAGCATGGTGGGTATGAAAGTGAGAACTGGGGGGTGCCTGGGTGGTTCAGTCAGTTAAGTGTCTGCCTTTGGCTGAGATCATGATCTCAGGGTCCTGGGATCGAGCCCCGCATAGTGCTCCCTGCTCAGTGGGGAGTCTGTTTCTCCCTCTCCTTCTGCCCTTCCCCTGCCCATGCGCTTTTCTCTCTCTCTCTCTCATAAATAAAATCTTAAAAAAAAAAAACTGGAAGCAAGATCTAAAGCAGAGTATAAGCATGTGTTTAGTGTATTCTGCTCTGAAATGGAGCATAAGAAAGAGCACTTACCAGAGTGGGAAATGTAGCTAATAGAGGATGTTTTATTTTAAAGAGGCGAGACTGTAGTAAAAGGCTTTTTTTTGTGGCTTCTTTTTAAGATGAGACATTACCATATGTATATGGTGAACAAAGTAACTGCCTAGAGGTAAGGTAAGAATTGATGAGCAGTGGCAGTGTGCAAAAGATCCTGAGACTGTTCGACCTTACCGCCCCTCGCTGCTGTTCCCGAGACCCACTTCTAGCAAGCCTGCCCCAGTGAAAACACCCACCACCTGGGCCCCAGTCCCCCACTGTCTCCCTTCTTGACTCAGACACTCCTGCAAGTTCCCATGGTGTTTGTTCTACAATCCCAGTGGACACCCATTATTGAAGGACAGAACCTCCTAATCACCTATACACTGCCGAAGAATCCCACGCTGTGTTCCTAACATCAATCTTCCGTTTTGGCAGGAAGACACCCACCACCCCAGGATCTGTTATGTTCCTTCTTGGAGACTGTCTAAACTCAGACACCTCCATAACGTCATAATACAAGAATAATGTCTGAAATGATCTACATACTCCAGCAAGACTCATGTATCTACTAATGAAATGCCCCAAAATGCCATTTGTAGCCCACAAAACATGTGTGCTACTTTCAATAATAACGCTTTGCTTGTAATAATGAGATCCCCGACCAAAACCACTACAGATTACCCCCCAAATGGTGACACTTTCCCTTCAACCCCTTATGGGTCCTAAGAGACCCCACAGAAGTCAACCAAATAAACACCAGATGGGGCTTCTTGGATCCACCCCTCAGGATTCAGGCACAAACTGCCCCACAGCTGTCAGTCTGGCTGCTGGTAACTAGACAGCTCACTCCCTCCCTGTAAACGGACTCAGCTAAAGTGAGCAGTGGCCTCTCCATCACAGCACCTGGCTGGGCAGCCAGTGTCCAATGTCTGGTCAATGCAGGAAAGAGAAGCCTGTTTCTTCCCTCAAACTGGGCCAGCTCTGGAAAGTCACCCCACCGCCAGAGCTCTCTGCTGCAGCCAGACAGTGGAGTCTGGACTTTTGTCCTGAGGGCAACCGGAAGCCAGTGAAGGGATTAAAGCCAGGGGATTCCTTCCGTGATGTCTGTCCATCCAGTCCAGTTCTTCTATTCCTTCCCCCACGACCTCAGTCTGATGCATCTGCTCCCTGCCGTCCCGCCCCATCACCGGTTAAGGCCCCTCTCGTCCAGTGTGCTACCCTTCACCTCTCTGGAGAGACCTTTTAATTAGACTTCTCTATTTGCGTCTCCCTCTACTTTTCTCTGGTTCACTCCACTCTTACTGTCTCTCCACATCCACCCGCTCTACCCAGTTCTACCCTCTCTTCCTTCCCTTCTCTCACACGAAGTCTTCCTCATTCTCTGTCAGACTGTCTCTGCTTCGCCCCACACCCTCACACTCACAGGTATGGAATAAAAATGTTCTTTGCCTGGGAAGACCACTTTCCAGTAGGGCTTCAGGAATGGATACACACCGTGACAAGCACAAGCACGTGGTTTGGGCGGCAGAAACCCCTAAGGCGGTGGGTGCAAAGTAGGCAAGGAGGGCCGGCTCCGGAGGTCGCGTCGGTGGAGGGGGCGTCAGAAGAGGATCGGTGCCTGCAGCATCCCAAGGCCACGGAGATGTGGCGTCGGGGTCTGCACGAGGGCCTCCGCCCTGGGGGCCACCGAGGGAAGACTTCACACAGCCTGGCGGAGAGGGGCAAAGGGCCGGAGCGTGGCGGGAGTCCCGGAAGGGTTTTCAGAGGAAAGAGACCGCAAGCGCTGTCTACCTGGACGGAAGGCGGGACCCGCCTCAGCAACTTTACCTCGAAAGAGACGTGGACCCCCGGACCCGCAGAGGAGCTCCCAGGCCTGCGATATCTGACGGTGCTGCCGGGAATCATTGGGCGCGGGACAAGCGCGCGAAGCGGTTTTATCTATGAGGCAACCCCAAACTCCGGGTGTTGCGGATCGGAGCCCTGGGGCGAGGGGAGGGTCCCACAAAGGCCAGGGTTGAACCAGAAAAATCTGTCACTGACTCACCTGTGTCCTTCACTGCGCTTCCGGGTCTGCAGGGTACTGCGCATGCGCGGCGTGCTGCGGGGGGTGGGGGGTGGAGAAGGAGGGCGGGGGGGACGGGCCGGGGACGGTGGCCTGGACTGGACATAAGGGGCGTGGCCCACGTAGGAGCGGGGCCTGGACCTCGGTCCTGCCTCTGAACGTTTCCTGCCCTTTCAGTCCAAAGGTACCTTACTCTTACGCTCCGCTTTTCAGTTTGTTTGAATCTCTTTGGTGTCTCGGGGACCGAATAGTCTCCTGGCTATTTTATTTTTTTTTAAAGATTTCATTTATTTGACAGAGAGAGGGAACACAAGCAGAGGGAGTGCGAGAGGGAGAAGCAGGCTTCCCGCCGAGCAGGGAGCCCGATGCGGGACTCGATGCCAGGACCCTGGGACCCTGACCTGAGCCGAAGGCAGACGACTGAGCCACCCAGGCGCCCCTCTCCTGGCTATTTTAAATTAATGTTTCAAACAACTTAGTTGTGAGTGCCGCTTATATTAGAAGCTGAGATGTTTTCCTGTTAAATTGAAAGCTCAGCGGGTGGTGTTGGGGAATATAATTAAAAACAAAATCGTCTCCCAACCCAACAATCCTCTCCACAAAGGTAGTAGAGGAAAAAAACAGTTTCATAAGTGAATAAACATTAAACCAGAATGTGATGTGCATCACAGGCAATCTTGAGAGATTGCAGAAATGAATTTCACCCTGTCATAAAAGACAAGGGGATACGAAGAATTGCATACATGTTCTCAAGATAGATCATAACTAGTTCTCAGGAGGACATGACAGCACCGTTTGTCACACATAGCTCATCCTAACATCACCAGGTAATCTGCATGGCCGTTTGTGTTAGCTAATTGGCTTTAACCGGAGGGAAAACAAACTTCTCATATCTTATGACAGGAGGGAGTTTTGCCACTCAGAGCAAGGCACCTGCTGAGTTAGGTACCTATCCTCCCACAGGAACTGAAAGATAAATATACTATTTCCTTTGATGTTTACATTTTAAAGAGATGGCTCCCAGATCCTTGAGCAAACATTCCTGAGTTACAGTGTTGGCAAGAGCCTGATTTAGCTTTTCAAAGACGTAAATACATTTCAAACAGGAAGACAAAGAACTTAAAAGTTTTCTAAGGGAAATGCTCTAGGAAAAGGGAGGAAGAGAAGTCTCTTTGCTTCCCCCCCCCCGAGAGACCTGTTTTCTTTCTCTCATTTTTAGTTTATATTTTTCCTTACAGAAACAATATGCATTCATTCACTAAAGCAATATTGTTTTTTAACATCTGCGATGTGCTCACAAGAATGGTAGTGTGCACTACATCTCAGAAACTGTGCTGGGAATGTCACATAAATTATGTGAGTTAATTCTTGTAATACCGTGGGAGTTGGGTTTTATATATCCATTTTCCTCAGGAGGATTTAGGTGCTGGGCTTTTCCCTATCTAGGGGTAGAGATTCTCTGTGTTTCTTTTGTTTCCCTATGACTGATTGTTAAAATGGTCTTCATGTGATGGTAGCTCAGTATACACAGAAGAAAAGAAGGCAAAGGAGTGGCGGGATTAGTGGTTCTGAGGGATTTTCTGATGGTTTGTTCATTTGTGCTTATGTATTTTGTTTTTAACATGTGGAGTGACCAGTGGGGCCCCCAGGAGTTGGAGACATCATGCTTTGAGGAATTCCCTAAGCATAGGTTATAACCAAAAGAACAAATTTTCACTTATCAAATTTTAAGACTTTTGCTCCCCCTTTATGTGCGTCTGGGTATTCAGAAAACCTGAGTGCCAGTTCTGGATGGGCAGCCGGAGGAGCTGCCCTGAACTGAGTTCTCTAAGCAGTTCTCGGGAGGTAGGACCTCACGGTGGGTGTGGACGGGAGGAGTGCAAGAGGAAAATTCTGTATCTAAGAGGTTATTTGAGAGAGTGCCTGGTCTCACCGTTCTGTTAAACCCTGGGGACCCCAGCTAGGCAGAAGAGATTGCCTTCCAGGGTGCAGATTCTGGAGGCAGCTGAGCTCTGTGTGCATACTTTGTAAGGCCAGGAGTGTGACATAGAATTCTAAGAAATTTTGAGAGGAGCAGCTTTAGCTAGGACCTGGGAGGGCTTCATACGTTTATATAGCATGGGGTAGTTGTGGGCAGCCAGTGCCAGCCTCTGTGCGGTCCTAGAGACACATGGATTGTGGGAGGTGCTGCATTCAGGCCCTGAGAGGCCGCTGGCTTCTCTCTGTGTGCATGCTGAAGGGTTTGGATAGGAAAGAAGAGGCAGAATGGGGGAGAGTAGGGGAGATCAAGTACCCCCAGGGACAGCGCGGGATGGTGGTAGGAGGCCAGCCTGTGGAGTGTGAGGCCAGGCGCCCCTAAAGTTACTGATTTTTTAAAAGTAATATATTATTACACACCTTAGCCCTCCAAGTCCCACAGCTCAGGTCTTGTCCCTGGGAAAGTCTCTGGAACACCAGAGGGTTGAGTCTCCGACTCCGAGGTGAATGGAAAGTAGAAACGGAAATGATGCTGGGTGCACTAATGAGATTGCACATTCCGCCCAGGCAGGATCTGCATTTCATTCTAGTATGCATCGCCTACACATATTCCAGTTTTTGTTTCGTTAAGTTGCAACAGTGTTCCAGGATCCAGCCACCGCCCACATCCACCTCGCACCGAGGTCCCTGCTCCCAGATCGCGGAGCTGCTCCAGCTTCTCTGGCGGGACTTGTAGATTTTGACTTGAACCGTTTTCAACCGTGAAGAGGGTAACATCTTACTCTCCAACCTAAGTGGCGCCCACAAAACTCTCAGCTTTTACCTTAAAATTGAAACATTAACTTGAAAAAGAAAGCAATGCTGCTGCCCAGGAGAAGAAACAGGACTCAAGCATACCTAAACCCTAAAAGCCCGGGAGCGAATCCCAGCTCCCGCCCCCGCACAGGCCCAGCCCAAGCCTGACCTCACCCCCACCAACGCCTCGTCTCTATGGTTACCGCCAGCCCCCTCCTCCCCCCGAGGCCTCGCCTCCCCCTCCCGCGGTCCTTTCGCAGGCTTGGCTTTGCTCCACGCCCCGCCCAGGCCCCGCCTCTTCCCTCTGCGCGCGCGCGGTTGTCTGCAGACCCGGAAGCGGGTTTCGTGGAGCCGAGGCCAGTCTGTGGAGTGTGAGTTTCGTCTTTCTTGTTTAAACCTGCGCCTCGCAGTCCCTCCCCGAAAGCCCCCCAAAATTCAGACGCTTCCGTGGGAGGCCGGGGGCTTCCCTTGGGTTTGAAATCCGCCAGGTGGGTCCGCGCCTTTCTCGGCCCCTAGAGGGCAGCGCCGGCCGCCCCTCGGGAGGCTGGTTCTCACCTGGGCCGAGAGATTCTCAGCCCTCCCGGGAGACGCACGCGCTTCGCCTCCCCTCGCGTCCCCCTCGGCCGGCTCACCTGCTCCCCAGGCCAACGCCCGTCAGTCCCCGCCTCTCCTTACCCTGTGTTGGGGAGGTGCCTGAAAAGGGCCTGTCTTGAGACAGTGAGTGCACCCCGCACTGGATAATGTGCTCTTGTGGGAGGCGGGCATCTTATTACATCCCCCTTCTGGGTGAGCGAGGAACCCGAGAAGAAGAGACAGTGTCCCCCTTAAAAACACAAGTCAGTCATTTTACTAGCAAAAGGAGTTTATTCTGGAAGAAACAGAGGAATTTGCAGTTTGGGACACGCATGGCGTGCACAGGCAAGTCGGGAGAGAAAAGGAAGGTCAGCTTTTATTTTTAGGAGGAAATTGGGGGCGGGTTGCTTTAAACAAAAGTTCATTGGGGAACAGGATTGGAGGTGGTGGCTGTTTTTCGGCGGCTGCAAGTGGTGGTTAGTGCGTTTCCTCCTGCTGGGGCAGGAAGGGATCTTCCTTTTTTTCTTAAAAGCAGATGAAATTCTCGTGTAAAAAATTTCCTCCCTTGTTAAAAATAATTCTTATCTTCTCTTTTCCTGCTGGTAAAGCAGGGTGCAGGGAGTGGTACTTGCCTGAGAGCTCCCACTTCGGGGGTTCCCACTCCTTTTTAAATGAGGTTTCCTTATTTATTTTCACAAGACCCACTGAGAGAATTATAGAAAAATGAACAAAGAAGAATGAGGGAGAACCACAAACAGATGGAAAAGTAGCAGCAGTGGGAGAAAAGAACATTGAGAAATTTAGAGTAAGAAGGAAATCTACAGGGAGATAGATGATGGGAAACAAAATGTGGAGAGGAGCCCCCCCCTTTTTTTAAGATGGGCAATGGGAGCATAGGTAACAAAGGAGGAGGCACTTCCCAGACAGTGAGGGGAGAGTTTAAAAGAACTGGAGCCGTGGCAGGGACTACTGGGTGTCCAGTCGGTTAAGCATCAAACTCTCCTGCTATCTCAGGTCATGATTTCAGGGTCATGGCATGGAGCCCCAAGTCAGGCTCCGGGCTCAGTGGGGAGTCTGCTCAGGATTCTCTCTCTCTCCCTCTGCAACCCCCACCGTACGATCTCTTTCTCTCTCTCTCTCAAATAAATAAATAAATCTTAAAAAAAAAAAGAGTTGACATCATGGCAGACAGAGCAATATGGTGCTGGAGGAAAGGAGGGGACAGTGGGAGACAGGAACAGGTAGGAAGCTGAGCAAGCTGGGGGTGCCAGAGAGTGGGCACAAAGGGGACGTGGCAGGGAAAGAGCAAACTTTTTAAAAATTTTTTGTTATGTTAATCACCATACATTACATCATTAGCTTTTGATGTAGTGTTCCCTGATTCATTGTTTGTTCATAACCCAGTGCTCCACACAGAACGTGCCCTCTTTAATACCCATCACCAGGCTAAGCCATCCCCCCACCCCCTCCCCTCTAGAAACCTCAGTTTTTTTTTCAGAGTCCATCGTCTCTCATGGTTCGTCTCACCCTCCGACTTACTCCCCTTCATTCTTCCCCTCCTGCTATCTTCTTCTTCTTCTTTTTTTTCTTAACATATATTGCATTATTTGTTTCAGAGGTACAGATCTGTGATTCAACAGTCTTGTACAATTCACAGCGCTCACCATAGCACATACCCTCCCCAATGTCTATCACCCAGCCACCCCATCCCTCCCACCCCCCACCACTCCAGCAACCCTCAGTTTGTTTCCTGAGATTAAGAATTCCTCATATCAGTGAGGTCATATGATACATGTCATTCTCTGATTGACTTATTTCACTCAGCATAACACCCTCTGGTTCCATCCACGTCGTTGCAAATGGCAAGATCTCATTCCTTTTGATGGCTGCATAATATTCCATTGTGTATATATACCACCTCTTCTTTATCCACTCATCTGTCGATGGACATCTTGGCTCTTAGGGAAAGAGCAAACTTAACTGGGAGAGTAGATGGGAAGTAGAGATGGGGGAGGAAAGAGGCAGAAATGTGTGGAGATGGATAATCAGAAAGGTTGGAGAGAAAGAGCAACAAGATGGGAAACAAGTTGCAGAATGGGGCAGAGAAGGGGAGAAGTTGCAGAAGGAATCCAGAGAAGGGGAGAAACAGCAAGACAGGAGAGGGGAACAGAATGAGCAGAAACCCAAGGGAAAAACAGAAAAGCAAAAAAAAAAAAAAAGATAAATATCAAGAGAGAGGGAAAGACAATAGTGAAGAAAGGGACCCAGATGAGTGATGAATTGATTGGATATGAATGAGTAAGTGTGTTACATTGATGCGTGGCTTTATAATACACTTAAAATTGGATTAAATTATGCAGATCAGGATGAGCATTGCAAAACTTCTGTCTAAAAGGCTTGTGCATTTTATAATTATTTATATCAGAAGATAACTTCTATTTGTAATCCTTGTTCAGTTAAGAGGGCGGAGACTTGGGTCACCTTCATCCCTTTGCCTGGGCTCAGAGGAAGGTGGGGCAAGAGATGACTGTCACTACACGGTGCCTTTTTTTTTTTTTTTAAGATTTTATTTGACAGAGACACAGCGAGAGAGGGAACACAAGCAGGGGGAGAGGGCAGGCTTCCCGTGGAGCAGGGAGCCCAACATGGGACTCCATCCCAGGACCCCGGGATCATGACCTGAGCCGAAGGCAGACGCCTAACGACTGAGCCACCCAGGCGCCCCTACACGGTGCCTTTTTAAGGAACATTAAAAGTGTTGCTTTTTTGTAATAGATTTACTTTATTTTTCTTCATTTATATTATTTTTCTTTTTGAAGCTTAAAATAAATCTTGTTTATTTAAGTTTTACTTTTCTATAAATAATTATTAACTTCTGAAGTAAGCTTTGGAGCTACCCTATAAACAGTTTATGGCATTCTTTTCTAACTATGACTTTCCCATTTTTAGGGGCGCCTGGGTGGCTCAGTTGGTTAAGTGTCTGCTTTCGCCTTGGTCGTGATCCTGGGGTCCTGGGATGGAGCCTGCTTCTCCCTCTCCCGCTCCTCCCCCCTCTGCTTGTGCGCACGTGCTCTCTGTCAAATAAATAAATATGACCTTACCACTTTTAAAAATTTTGATCTCATACATTCAATTTAAAATTTTTTTTAACTTTTTCATTTTTATTTTTTTTAAAGATTTATTTATTTATTTTGAGAGAGTGAGAATGAGAGAGAGAGAGTACATGACAGCGGGGAGGGTCCGAGGGATAAGCAGACTCCCCACTGAGCAGGGAGCCCGATGTGGGACTCGATCCCGGGACTCCAGGACCATGACCTGAGCCGAAGGCAGTCGCTCAACCAACCAAGCCACCCAGGCGCCCACTTTTTCATTTTTAAGTTAATTGTGTCCAGTTCACACTGAAGTCTGCAGGCTCTCTTCTCTTTGTCATGTATATTGAGAACATTCTTTGGTCTCTAGTAAGTAATTTTAGATTGTTCCATGTGTACTTGGTAAATATGTCAATAATCTTTTATCTAAATTGGAACCTGATTTAATCTGTTACTGTGATACTCAGTTTTCTTATCTTTTATGTGATCTATTGAAACAGTGGGCTACACGTGACCAAATAGATATTCCCCTCAAGTTCCTCTTGTCCATTCTTTGCAAATGTTGAAGAATGGGCTGATTTACTTGGAAATGTCACCTAACAGAACCCATCTGTTCCTGATGAGGAAATCTGTGACTATCTTGTTTCTATAGGTGACCCTCTTGCAGTGTTTACAGCAGGAATTCTTATGTGTTCAAAATTCTGTATTTTTTAAATCTTTTACTGTGATGTTCTGGAAAAGAGGAATTTAGTACCTGAGATCATTGTGATCATATCTTGAAAAAAAGTTTCCTAGGGATGCCTGGCTGGCTCAGTCAGTGGAGGATGCGACTCTTGATCTCAGGGTCATGAGTTTGAGCCCCATGTTGGGCTCAAAGATTACTGAAAAGAAAAGAAATAGAAGTTTCCTTTGCTCAGACATGTGAAAGATGGTCCTGGAATTTTTAAGCGAGAAGAGTGATGTGGGCAAATTCTGCCCACTGGCCCCTTAAGGCCACCGTATGAGAATTCAGTTACACCAAGTTCTGCTTACCCAACGCAGACCTCCTCAGGATAACTTGGTGAAATGACTCCCTTGTAGGCCTCAGTGAGCCCACCCCAACGTGGAGATGATAGACTAGACAGAAACTGATTTTGAGCAACACTGAACCCTGAATTGATTGGCAAAATTCAATGCGTATCTTTGTGTGGCAATTCTTGGATGGAGTGCCCAGTTGTCATTAGAATTTTAAAGTTGGGGGGTTGCTGAGTGGCACAGTCAGTTAAGCGTCCGACTCTTGATTTTGACTAAGGATCTTGAGATGGAGCCCTGCAACGGGCTCCAAGCTTGGTGTAGAGTTTGCTTGAGATTCTCTCTTTCCCTCTGTTCTTCACTGTGCTCTCTCTCTCTCTCACTCTAGGTCTTGCTCTCTCTAAAATAAACAAATAAATCCTTTAAAAAAATTTTTTTAAATGGGTCCTGGTCCTCCAAAACTGAAACACAGAAACACTAGGGTGGAGGCAGAGACGCAGGCTCCGAGTCCTAGACCATCATCAGGTGTCTTTCTCTGCAGCGGGATAAATCTGTAGGCTGATGATGTCACTCCCTGGCATTGAACCCTCTGCTGGTCTCCCATTGTCATCAGGACAAAGACCACTCACTGTGGCTACGTAGCCCTGTATCATCAGGGCCACTGTCAGGGTCTCCAGCCTCATCCTGGGAACTTACACAGTTCACACAGCTCACTCTGCCCCAGTCACGTTCACCTTGTCTCTGTTCCCAGACACCAACCTTTTGTCACAGGACCTGGTCCCTACTCTTAACCTTTTGTCTCTAAATCATCTCGACTCTGGCCCTTTCTCCTCCTTCAGGTGTAGGCTCAGAGATGTGTCTCCAGTCTCTCCCGCCCGCCTGTCATCTGAAGTGCCCTCCCGCAGTCAGTCTGCCATGTTACGCAGGTTGACTTGCCTCCATGTCGGTCACCCAGAGGAGAAAAGCTCTTCTCCATTGACTGTTTGGAGTCTTTCCTGTTTTCCCTACAGTGGAGGGCGCCCAGACTGGCTGCTGCACCTTCCTTTGGGGTTGTGTTTAGATGCTAAGGGCTGTGGGTTGCACTGAGTAGTCCTCAGGGAGACCAAGGAGCTAGGGCAGGTGCCCATTATTCTGGAAATTTCAACACCAATTGATGTAACCCTCGCATGGCTGCTTATTTTACGGGATGTACTGAAGCCTAGAAAGCCGTGCAGACCAGGGTCCCCACATGTGTCACCCGCGGTGTCACTGCCCTCTGCCGGCCCCCGGGTCGTCCGCACTGTGCACATCGCCAGGGAGCAGCTGCATCTCAGGCAGGGGCTTTGCCTTCCAGCAGTTGATCTGCTCCGGGTCAAGGATCCGAATTTCCCTTCAGGAAGGGTGGGGACAAGGTCAGGAGCCTGAGGGGGCATAAAATAGACACGCGGAAGACTAGAGGATCTTGTAATCTGCTGTGAGTGGGGCGAGGAGGAGAGATCTAGGGGCTTCTCTGTCTCTGATGTCCTCACTGAACTCCACCCAGCCAATCTCCATCCAGTTTTTAAACTGACTCCATGTTGTCCCCGGTTGCTCACAAGTGTTCCCAGCAAGGCCAGCTTCTTGGTCTCCATACTGAAGGCCCGGCGCCCTTGAGTTTGCCCTTGTGTCCATTACTGCTGTGGTCCCTGTGCCCAGTGGTCCCGGTGCCTTAGTCCAGTTTGCTCGTGTGTGCCTGGAGGAGAGGTCGGAAGATGGGGGGAAATGGAAGTGAGCCTGGAGGGGCCTGCAGGAGTGACGTGGGAGCGAGTGTGGGCCTCTAGATGGCCCAGCGAACGGCATGGGCATGTGTCCCAAGCATGGGTGCGGGGTTGGGAGATGTGTGCAGCCGTTGGAGAGGGGTGTCTCGGTTCTGGCAGGAGCTAGACCTGGAAGTGGGTTTATGGGTAGTTGTGGGGCTGCACGGGTCCGTCTGGGGTGCCATTGTCACAGCACGGGTTCCCAGGGACACAGAAGCTGAGACTGAGATTCGCCTGCTGGGGTTTACTGGGAAACTCGGGAGGACGGCTGAGGAGGCGCGAAGGGACTGGGCTTTGGCGGAGACACGTTACCCGGTGCTGTTGGTGGAACCGAGGCCCGAGCTGCGCCCACAGGGAGAGCTGGCTGCAGCAGGATGGTGCCTTGGTCCTGAGGGGGTGGGTCAGGAGGCGCCCCCAGCATCCGCTCCACGCAGTGACCTCCGTGGGGTCTGTGCCAGAGTCACTCGGTGACTTCTGTGTAGGAATGCAAGACTTATCGTCCAATACAGAGGATTTGGAGGAAAGGTGTCAGAGAACCCTCTGGGGGATGACTTTGCGATTTTGGATTATTCTGAGTTGCAAGTCAAGAACAATTCAGGTGCATTTTGGAGGATCTAAATGAGAGTTTGCAGTGTTTTTAGAAGATGTCAGGGTCTCATTGGGGCATGTGCATCCTTGTAGACATCTGTTGAGAGGGAGGAGGGTCTGAGTGAAGGACTCTGGGCTTTCTTTTTTTTTTCTTTAAGTAAGCTCTATGGCCAATGTGGGGCTCGACTTAACCCTGAGATCAAGAGTCACATGTTCTACTGACTGAGCCAGGCATCCCGGACTCTTGGCTTTCCGCTCCTGGTCAGCTCCCCCATCCCTCATGATGAAGACTGTTCCAAGGACACACAGGACCCCTGAACATTTCAGTTCCCCCAAATGAAGGCCATGCCGGAGAATGTACCAGTGTGACTTTGTGTGCCGGAGATTGTTCCGGGGTCACCAGCCCCACTCACCATCTCAGTACCGTATGGCATCCTTTCCCCACTGTGTCTTCAGTTTGTGTGTGTCAGGACTTAACTCAGTCAGGATACACAACTGATGGTTTTGCCCATCTTTCAGACGCACACCCCCCCCAAAGCTTTGTATTCACTGTCTTCTTGCCCCTTTAAAACAAAACATTCTCTGTTAACTAATTGCCCCGCTAGTAAGCCCTCCTCTTCCATGCCCCCTTTCAGAACACCAGCCACTAAAAGCTTGCTTAGACCGTCTTCAAATCCTGCCTCCAGCTGTCACGTGAACCCCATCCAGTCAGGCCTTCAACCGCCACTGTGCCCCTGAGACTTTCTCGTTCAGAGTCACCAGTGACCCCATTTCTCAGTCCAGGATTGACTTTCCTGCCTTCATCTTGGTTTTCCTGTCGGACACAGGTGGCCCATGTGAGCGCTCCCTCTTCCTTGACACGTCTGTTCTTGGTTTGAGGACATCCTGCTAAGCTTTACTACTCTGTCCTGTTGTTTTTCCTGATCACTGGTCGCCTCTCAGCTTTCCTGCTGGTGTCTGCCGAACTGCCTGATCTCTTGAGTGTGGGGCACCCCACGGCCTAGTCCTTGTACCTCTTCTGTGTCTACACCCCTGCCTTTCCTCATCACCTCCTCTCCTGGTTCTCAACACCACCTGCATGTCTCTCAGTTTCTGCTCTCCACCGGACTTCTGCCCTGACCTCCATCCCGTGTCCAGCTGCCTCGACATCTCTGCCGGGGCGTGTGCATCTTAATTTGTGCAAAACTGACCCAACCTCTCCCGGTGGCCCTCCCCCCTGCATTCTCCACATCTTGGTTAAGGGCGACCCTGTACTTCCTGAGGCCTAGATGCACATCTTGGCGTGATTCTAAATATAAGATGTTACCTTATTTGTAAATGTTTTAATGTATAAGATGAAGAAAATTGGATAATTTGCTTAAAATGAGAGGAGGAATACATGGTTTCTAAAGTTCTTTCAAGATGTGGGAGGCAAATGTTGCAGGACCACTCCCTTCCTGATCTGCTTCCCCAGGGGCCGCTCTGACCTTGTCTCTTGCTGGTCACCCGCCACCCTGCTGCAGCCATGCTGGCCTCTTCCCCTTTCCTGGGCCCAGGCTTGCTCCTGCCTCAGGGCCCTCCCAAGGCCTGTCCCTCTGCCTGCAACTGTCTGGCCCCTCAGATGCAGGTGGCAAACACCCTCCTTCGCCAGGTCCTCGATCTGATACCGCCTTCTCAGGGGAGACTTCTGCCTACCCTCCCCCCGACCTCTGCCGCCTGCCCTGCATGTTCCCTTCTGCCCCTTCCCCTTCCAGGTCTGGGTCCCGGTGACAACAGGGCCCCAGGGGCGAGCAGAGCCAGAAGGTGGGAGGTGTGCTGGGCTGGC
>NW_027397978.1:0-15128 GCF_003265705.2 Callorhinus ursinus
GTATTTGAGTTCCTACCGACTTTCCTCTTGTGATTGAGTTCTAGTTTCAAAGCATTGTGGTCTGAAAATATGCAGGAAATAATCCCAATCTTTTGGTACCGGTTGAGACCTGATTTGTGACCTAGGATGTGATGAATTCTGGAGAATGTTCCATGGGCACTAGAGAAGAATGTGTATTCTGTTGCTTTGGGATGGAATGTTCTGAATATGTCTGTAAAGTCCGTTTGGTCCAGTGTTTCATTTAAAGTCTTTATTTCCTTGTGGATCTTTTGCTTAGATGATCTGTCCATTTCAGTTAGAGGGGTGTTAAAGTCCCCCACTATTATTGTATTGTTGTCAATGTGTTTCTTTGCTTTTGTTATTAATTGCCTTATGTAATTGGCTGCTCCCACGTTAGAGGCATAGATATTTACAGTTGTTAGATCTTCTTGTTGGATAGACCCTTTAAGTAGGATATAGTGTCCTTCTTCATCTCTTATTACATTCTTTGTTTTAAAATCTAATTTGTCTGATATAAGGATTGCCACCCCAGCTTTCTTTTGGTGTCCATTAGCATGGAAAAATTGTTTTTCACCCCCTCCCTTCCTATCTGGGGGTTTTGCCTATCTGGCGGAATTGCCCCGCCCATGTGTGTCCAGGCTACTCAAGCTGCTCGGGTTTGCTCTCAGGAGCTTTTGTTCACTGCAAGCTCTCTGTACAGCTTTGGAGGACCAGGGTCAAAATGGTGGCCTCCCAATCTCCGCCCGGAGCTGAGAACTCGGGGCCCCGCTCCTCAGTGCACCCCCAGAGAAAAGCAGTCACTCCCGTGTCCCCGGTCTCCGGCCGCACTCCGTGCTCACCCGGCCTGTGACCGAGCATTTCTATCTCTGGCACCCGACCCCGTGTGGAGTCTCCAAACCCAGCAGATCCCTGCGGTGTGCTCCCGCGCCGCTCCTCCCAGGGGAGGAAGGGGAGTCTCCCCGGCTCTGCCGCTTGTTGGGTCCCTGCTGGAGGAGCAGTGGCCCGACTGGGTCGCGGATCACAGTTTATGACCACCCCGAGCTGAGAGCCCGCGCCTCGGCTCCGTCTCTGCAGCCGGCTTCCCCGCTCCGATACCCGGGAGCTCGGCCACACGCAGACACCCCCGGTCTTTCTGTGACCCCGAGGGTCCTGAGACCACACTGTCCCGTGAGGGTTCCACCCCCCACTTAGCCACTAGAGCGACGTCCCTCAGCGGAGCCGGCTTCTAAATGGTCCGATTTTGTGCTCCGCGGCTCTAGCACTTGCCAGAAGCGGCCGACGGAGGCCCCTCCACCGCCGTCTATCCTCCCGAATATCGCCTCGGATTCACTTCTCCGCACGTCCTACCTTCCAGTAAGTGGTCGCTTCTCTGTTCAGAGAGTTGTTGCTACTCTCCTCTTCGATCTCCTGTTGAGTTCGTAGGTGTTCAGAATGGTTTGATCCCTAATTCAGCTGAATTCCTGAGACCAGACGAAATCCAGGTCTCCTGCTCCTCCGCCATCTTGCTCGCCACCCCCCCCGTCTTTTAAAAATTTTGAACAAGTTGATTGTACTGGAAGATTAGAATTTTGAGATTAGAGAACTCTTTAATATCCTGTGTTACAGAGTTAATTAGGATGGGTAAATCAAAACCAAAATAATAAAACTTAAGATTAAAATCAAAGCAACCTCAACCTGACAAGTTTGAGTGTCCATTTCTCCATCTTCACCTCTAAGAAGAAAGACTAGGGTTTTCTGTCTAAAGTTCTACTGAGGGGAGATTATGCATAATGGTCCTTAAGGGGGACAGAGGAGAGAGGATGTTTGTTTGTTTGCTTTTGGTGTGGGGGGAGGAGGTAAGTAGTAGAATGCTGGAATCAAGGTGTCTTTGAAAAATTCCCTGTGACTGGGGTCAGAGGAGTTTCAGAGGAAGTTGACTGTTCTTTGTGTTAAGAGGTCCCATACCCAATGCTGTGTTGCTTGATGTTTAACCAATGACTCCTTGAAAAACCATGTATGCAAATATGTAAATAAATGAGATCATTATAAATAAACAATCTATGCAGCACATTATTTACTACTAATAGGAAACTCTACTATATCCTTTATTGTAAACTCTACATGGACAATTGATTCTCATAGAATATTTTCATTAGTTTTTGCTGAACTCATATCTTTAGCCAACTTATGGTTGTAACTGATCAAGAAGTGTGTTGACTGATCTTTTTTTGTAGGATGGAAGTGAAAACTTGAATACATAATGTTGTACTTCATTTATTCATCAATGCTGTGAGAAACTTCTTTGCTGAATCAGATGAGAGTTTTGAAAACTGAAAGGGTATTTCCTCCATTTTGGGGCTATGTATGTGTGTGTGTGTGTGTGTTGTGTGTTCTTCACAAGGTTGTCATGGCTGCAGGCATGGCGCAGTTTTAAGTTTAATCTACATTGTCTACATGTTCTCTCTCCATCACTTTCTTAAGTCTAGAAATCCACAAGACAATAAGTCAAGACATGATTTGTAGCATTTGCTAATTTCCATGGTGTAAATTTTCTCACTATGTCTGACTTCAGGCCTCTGATATGAGGGCACTGAATGGGGAATCAGGAATATGGGAAGTAGCTCAGTGTCATATAGAATTTGCATCATATGGATATAATAGACCTACGTAACCTTAGCATAAATTACAAAATATTAGCAGATGATCATCTTTACATATTCACCACTGTTGTTTGTAGCATAATTTAGTTAACTGTAACTTTATATTATTTATTTTTAAATAATGTTTGTTTTAACAACCGGCTTGCAAAATTCCTGAAAAGTTACCAGTTAGCTCTTGCAAGCCTGTTCTAGTCAGCTCTGGCACACTGCTGCCCCAGACCCATGTTCTACAGTCCCCCAAGGACTCAGAAGGACCTCGGTGGGGAATGACTGAGTGGTATTTTCTGATTTAGCCAGTGTCTCTTGTACCAGTGCTTAGCTCTCTTGCAACAGAGCTGCCTGCCACCATAGATCACAGTGGTTGGACAAATGAGCATAAAAAGCAGTCAGTAGGGTCGGTGAAAATCAAAGATCTTCCCTAAGCTGTAGGTAGCCTGTCTCCTACCCTGAATAATCACATGGCTTCTTTGTTGGTGAAGGAGCCCTAATAACAGCCAAGACGGAAGATAGTCTCCCAGGACTGCTACCATCTAAATACATCCCAACCTAAACAGGGGACACTTGGAGTCAGGCTGAATTCCATCTAGGAAGAGAAAAATAATGTGACCTTTTTTCCACCAATTATAATAGAGTAGAATTCATGCCCACTAAACCCACTACAATGTTTTAGGTCAAGGACAGCCATCGAATACAAAAGCATGCTCTGAGTAAGGGAGTAAGTGCATCACAAGACTTTAAACAAATCAGTTGGGGTTTCAAGCTCCTCTAATCTAACTCTGAATGATTTCAGCTAAGTTGACTGTAAAAAGATTTCATTGGGCGTTGTAATATTGTTTATAATCCCTGCATATACCTGCCAGCAGATAAAGAAGAACAAAACCTGTAAGCTACACTGAAATAAATTGATTAGGAGAACCACACACAGAGGCAAGGGAAAAGTGCAAAGGATGCTGGTCATTACTACTTTTTAACAAAATGTGGCTCTCTTAAACTAGGCAGGTATATTGAGTCACACAGAAGTATTTGTATCCTCTTGAATGTTTCAAATATTCCAGTAACAAATGTCACCATTTTTCTTAAAAGAGTCTCAGCTATCACAGTGGATCAGCCCTTGAAATATAACTGTTCGTAGACAATATTCAACTAACACAGTGTCACAAAAATTTCCCATGACACTTGGGACTCTGTTATTTTTTGAGGGGGGGGATGTGCAAAGGGAGAGGGAGAGGAAGAAAGAGAATCATGGGAGATCAATCTCACAACCCTGAGATGGTGACCTGAGCAGAAATCAAGAGTTGGATGTTTAACCGACTGCGCCACCCACGTCCCCTGGGACTCTGCTATTTCTATGGAAATTTCTTGCATTGTTGGACACAGGGTACTTCTTCATTTGCTTTTACATGGCTCACCATTCTATTAACACACACTTTAAAATTCAGAGCCAATTTTAGGAGTAGGAGACCTAAATTTCGTCTGATTCCAGGTATTCAGCTAGATAGGGATCAAACCATTCTGAACACCTACGAACTCAACAGGAGATTGAAGAAAAGAATAGCAACAACTCTCTGAACAGAAAAGCGACCACTTTCTGGAAGGTAGGACATGCACAGAAGTGAATCCAAGGCGATATTCAGGAAGATAGATGGCGGGGGAGGGGGCCTCCGTCGGCCGCTACCTGCAGGTGATAGAGCTGAGGAGCACAAAATCGGAACTTTTAGAAGTCAGCTCCGCGGAGGGACGTCGCTCCGGTGGCTAAGCGGGGGGTGGAACCCACGTGGGACAGTATGGTCTCAGGACCCTCGGAGTCACAGGAAGACCGGGGGTGCCTGAGTGTGGCAGAGCTCCTGGGTATCGGAGCGGGGAAGCCGGCTGCAGAGACGGAGCCGAGGTGCAGGCTCTCAGCTCGGGGTGGCCATAAACTGTGATCCGCGGCCCAGTCGGGCCACTGCTCCTCCAGCAGGGACCCAACAAGCAGCAGATCCGGGGAGAGTCTCCTTCCTCCCCCGGGAGGAGCATCGCGGGAGCGCACCGGAGGGATCTGCTGGGTTTGGAGACTCCACACGGGGTCGGGTGCCAGAGAGAAACGCTCGGTCACAGGCTGGGTGAGCACGCAGTGCGGCCGGAGACCGGGGAGACGGGAGTGACTGCTTTTCTCTGGGGGCCCACTGAGGAGCGGGGCCCCGAGTTCTCAGCTCCTCCGGGCGGAGATGGGGAGGCCACCATTTTCACCCTGGTCCTCCAAAGCTGTACCGAGAGCTTGCAGGGAAAAAAAGGTCCTGAGAGCAAACCCGAGCAGATTACTTACCCCAGACCGACAAGAGCGGGGCAATTACGCCTCCGGCAAAGACATTTGGTAACCACGGCAACAGACCCCTCCCCCAGAAGATCAGCACGAACAGCCAGCAAGCCAAGACCAAGTTTACCGATCAAGGAGAACGGGAGAACTCCAGCGCTAGGGGAACACTGCACATAGAATTCACGGCTTTTTTCCCCATGATTCTTTAGTCATTCAAAGTTCATTTTTTAAATTTTCTTTTTCTTTCTTTTTTTTTGAATTTTTCTTTTTCCCTTTTTCAGTCAACATCTTATTAATCCCTTTTTAAAAAATCTTTTTTATTTTTCATTTTTAGAGTCATACTCTATCCCTTCGTATTAATCTTATTTTTCGTGTGTGTGTGTGTGTGTGTGTGTGTGTGTGTATACAAGTTCTTTCTTTAAGATTTGGGATACAGTTTCTTCTAATAGACCATTATATACCCTAAATCTCTAGTGTATGGCTTTGTTCTAGTCTCCTGCCTGATCACATTCTCTCCCCCCCCTTTTTTTATACTTTCTCTTCTTTCTTTTTTCAACCAACTTCTTATCAATTCCTTTTATAAAATCTTATATAATTTTCATCTTTACAGTCAGATTCCATCCCTTCATTGTATTTACCCTTATTTTTGTACATATATAAGCTTTTCATTCTTTGAAATTTTGAGAGGCAGTTTCTTCTCACAGACCAAAATATGCCCAAAATTCAGTGTGTGGCACTGATCTATTCACCAGCCTGATCATACTTGATCATTTTCTTTTTTTTTTTTTCATTTTTTTTCTTTTTCCTTTCCGTTTCTTTTCCCCTGGTTTCAGGTCTCTTCTGATTTGTTTACTGTATATTTTTCTGGGATCGTTGTGACCCTGTTAGCATTTTGTTCTCTCATTCATCTCTTCTCCTCTGGACAAAATGACAAGATGGAAAATATCACCTCAAAAAAAAGAACAAGAGGCAGAACCGACTGCCAGGGACCTAATCAATATGGACATTAGTAAGATGTCAGAACTAGAGTTCAGAATGATGATTATAAAGATACTAGCTGGGCTTGAAAAAAGCATGGAAGATATTAAAGAGATGCTTTCTGCAGAAATAAAAGAACTAAAATATAACCAAGTCGAAATCAAAACGGCTATTAATGAGGTGCATTCAGAAATGGAGGCTCTAACTGCTAGGATAAATGAGGCAGAAAAGAGAATTAGTGATATAGAAGACCAAATGATTGAAAATAAAGAAGCTGAGAAAAAGAGAGATAAACAACTACTGGATCACGAGGGCAGAATTCTAGAGATAAGCGATACCATAAGACAAAACAATATTAGAATAATTGGGATCCCAGAAGAAGAAGAAAGAGAGAGGGGGGCAGAAGGTATATTGGAGCAAATTATAGAAGAGACCTTCCCTAATTTGGGGAAGGAAACAGGCATCAAAATCCAGGAGGCACAGAGAACCCCCCCTCAAAATCAATAAAAATAGGTCAACACCCCAACATCTAATAGTAAAAGTTACAAGTCTCAGAGACAAAGAGAAAATCCTGAAAGCAGCTAGGGAGGAGATTTGTAACCTACAGTGCTAGAAACATTAGATTGGCAACAGACCTATCCACAGAGACCTGGCAGGCCAGAAAGGACTGGCATGATATATTCAGAGCACTAAATGTGAAAAATATGCAGACAAGAGTACTTTATCCAGCTAGGCTGCCACTGAAAACAGAACGAGAGATAAAAAGCTTCCAGGACAAACAAAAACTAAAGGAATTTGCAAACACGAAACCAGCCCTATAAGACATATTGAAAGGGGTCCTCTAAGCAAAGAGAGAGCCTAAGGTAACATAGACCAGAAAGGAACACAGACAATACACAGTCACAGTCACCTTACAGGCAATACAATGGCACTAAATTCATATCTTTCAATAGTTGCCCTGAATGTAAATGGGCTAAATGCCCCAATCAAAAGACACAAGCTATCAGATTGGATAAAAGAACAAGACCCATTGATATTCTGTCTGCAAGAGACTCATTTTAGACCCAAAGACACCCCCGTATTGAAAGTGAGGGGGTAGAAAACCATTTACCATGCTAATGGGCACCAAAGGAAAGCTGGAGTGGCAATCCTTATATCAGATGAATTAGATTTTAAACCAAAGACTGTAATAAGAGATGAGGAAGGACACTATATCCTACTTAAAGGGTCTATCCAACAAGAAGATCTAACAATTGTAAATATCTATGACCCTAACGTGGGAGCACCCAATTATATAAGGCAATTAATAACAAAAGCAAAGAAACACATTGACAACAATACAATAGTAGTAGGGGACTTTAACACCCCCCTCACTGAAATGGACAGGTCGTCTAAGCTAAATTTCAACAAGGAAATAAAGACTTTAAATGAAACACTGGACCAAATGGACTTCAGAGACATATTCACAACGTTCCATCCCAAAGCAACAGAATACACATTCTTCTCTAGTCCCCATGGAACATTCTCCAGAATTGATCACATCCTAGGTCACAAATCAGGTCTCAACTGGTATCAAAAGATTGGGATTATTACCTGTGAATTTTCAGGCCACAATGCTTTGAAACTGGAACTCAATCACAAGAGGAAAGTCGGAAAGAACTCAAATACATGGAGGCTAAAGAGCATCCTACTAAAGAAAGAATGGGTCAACCAGGAAATTAATGAATTAAAAAAAAATCATTGAAACAAATGAAAATGAAAACAGAACTGTTCAAAATCTTTGGGATGCAGCAAAGGTGGTCCTAAGAAGAATGTATATAGCAATACAAGCCTTTCTTAAGAAACAAGAAAGGTCTCAGAGACACAACCTAACCCTACACCTAAAGGAGCTGGAGAAAGAACAGGAAATAAAGCCTAAACCCAGCAGGAGAAGAGAAATAATAAGGGTAAGAGCAGAAATCAATGAAAGAGAAACAAAAAACAGTAGAACAGATCAACGAAACTAGGAGCTGGTTCTTTGAAAGAATAAGATTGATAAACCCCTGGCCAGACTTATCAAAAAGAAAAGAGAAAGGACCCACTAAATAAAATCATGAATGAAAGAGGAGAAATCTCAACCAACACCAAAGAAATACAAACAAAAGAAAATATTATGAGCAACTATATTTCAGCAAATTAGATAATCTGGAAGAAATGAATGCATTCCTAGAGATGTATCAACTACTAAAACTGAACCAGGAAGAAATAGAAAACCTGAACAGACCTATAACCACTAAGGAAATTGAAGCAGTCATCAAAAATCTCCCAACAAACAAAAGCCCAGGGCCAGATGGCTTCCCAGGGGAATTCTACCAAACATTTAAGGAAGAATTAATACCTATTCTTCTGAAACTGTTCCAAAAAATAGAAATGGAAGGAAAACTTCCAAACTCGTTTTATGAGGCCACCATTACCTTGATCTCAAAACCAGACAAAGATCCCATGAAAAAGGAGAATTACCAATATCCCTAATGAACATGGACGCAAAAATTCTCACCAAAATACTAGCCAATAGGATCCAACAGTACATTAAAAGGATTATTCACCATGACCAAGTGGGATTTATCCCTGGGCTGCAGGGTTGGTTCAACATCTGCAAATCAATCAATGTGTTACAATACATTAATAAAAGAAAGGACAAGAAACATAGGATCCTCTCAATAGATGCAGAAAAAGCATTTGACAAAGTACAGCATCCTTTCTTGATCAAAACTCTTCAGAGTATAGGGATAGAGGTTACATACCTCAATATTATAAAAACCATCTATGAAAAACCTACAGCAAATATCATCCTCAATGGGGAAAAACTGAGAACTTTCCCCCTACGGTCAGGAACACGGCAGGGATGTCCACTCTCACCACTGCTATTCAACATAGTATTAGAAGTCCTAGCCACAGCAGTCAGACAACAACAACAACAAAAAATGAAAGGCATCCAAATCGGCAAAGAAGTCAAACTCTCACTCTTTTCAGATGATATGATACTTTATGTGGAAAACTCGAAGACTCCACCCCAAAGTACTAGAACTCATAAAGGAATTCAGTAACATGGCAGGATGTAAAATCAATGCACAGAAATCAGTGGCATTTCTATACACCAACAAGAAGACAGAATAAAGAGAACTTAAGGAGTTGTTCCCACTTACAATTGCACCCAAAACCATAAGATACCTAAGAATAAATCTAGCCAAAGAGGCAAAGAATCTGTACTCAGAAAACTATAAAATACTCATGAAAGAAATTGAGGAAGACAGAAAGAAATGGAAAAACGGTCCATGCCCTTGGATTGGAAGAACAAGTATTGTGAAGATGTCAATGCTACCTAGAGCAATCTACACATTCAATGCAATCCCCATCAAAATACCATCCTCTTTTTTCAAAGAAACGGAACAAATAATCTGAAAATTTGTATGGAACCCCAGAAAAGATCCCGAATAGCCATAGGAATGTTGAAAAAGAAAAGCAAGGCTGTTGGCATCACAATTCCGGACTTCAAGCTCTTATACAAAGCTGTCATCATCAAGACAGTATGGTACTGGCACAAAAACAGACACATAGATCAATGGAACAGAATCGAGAGCCCAGAAATGGACCCTCAACTCTATGGTAACTAATCTTCGTCAAAGCAGGAAAGAATGTCCAATGGAAAAAAGACAGTCTTTTCAACAAATGGTGTTGGCACAATTGGACAGCCACATGCAGAAGAATGAAACTGGACCATTTCCTTACACCACACACAAAAATAGACTCCAAATGGTTGAAAGACCTCAATGTGAGATAGGAGTCCATCAAAATCCTAGAGGAGAAGACAGGCAGCAACCTCTTCCACCTCAGCCACAGCAACTTCTTCCTACAAACATTGCCAATGGAATGGAAGCAAGGGTAAAATGAACTATTGGGACTTCATCAAGATAAATTGCTTTTGCACAGCAAAAGAAACAGTCAACAAAATCAAAAGACAACCAACAGAATGGGAAAAGATATTTGCAAATGACATATCAGATAAAGGGCTAGTATCCAAAATCTATAAAGGACTTATCAAACTCAACACCCAAAGAACAAATGTTCCAGTCAAGAAATGGACAAAGACATGAACAGACATTTTTCCAAAGAAGACATCCAAATGACCAACAGACATATGAAAAAGTGCTCAACATCGCTCGGCATCAGGGAAATCCAAATCAAAACCTCAATGAGATAGCACCTCACACCAGTCAGAATGGGTAAAAGTAACAAGTCAGGAAATGACAGGTGTTGGCCGGGATGCGGAGAAAGGGGAACCCTCCTACACTGTTGGTGGGAATGCAAGCTGGTGCAACCGCTCTGGAAAACTGTGTGGAGGTTCCTCAAAAAGTTGAAAATAGAGCTACCATATGATCTGCGAAATGCACTACTGCGTATTTACCCCAAAGATACAAATGTAGGGATCCGAAGGTGTATGTGCACCCCGATGCTTATAGCAGCAATGTCCACAATAGCCAAACTGTGGAAAGAGCCAAGATGTCCACCGACAGATGAATGGATAAAGAAGTTGTGGTACACACACACACACACACACACACACACACACACACACACACACACAGTGGAATATTATGCAGCCATCAAAATGAATGAAATCTTGTCATTTACAATGATGTGGATGGAACTGGAGGGTATTCTGAGCAAAATAAGTCAATCAGAGAAAGACATGTATCATATGATCTCACAGATATGGGGCATTCCTAATCTCAGGAAACAGTGTTGCTGGAGTGGTGGGTAGGAGGGATGGGGTCGCTGGGTGATAGAGACTGGGGAATGTATGTGCTATGGGGCGCACTGTGAATTGTGTAAGACTGTTGAACATAGACCTGTAGCTCTGAAACAAATAACACATTATATGTTCAAAAAAAAAAAAAAAGAGAGAGAAAGATGAAGGGGGGGGAAATTGGAGGGGGAGACTAACCCTAAGAGACTATGGACTCAGAAACAAACTGACGGTTCTAGAGGGGAGGTGGGGGTTGGGTGAGCCTGGTAATGGGTATTAAAGAGGGCCCATATTGAATGGAGCACTAGGTGTTATATACAAACAGTGAATCATGGAACACTACACCAAAAAGTAATGATGCAATGTATGGTGATTTACATAACATAATAAAAAATAAACCAAAAACCCTTTTTTAAAAATGGAAACAAAAAAATAAAATTCAGAGCCAATTTTATAATAAAATCAGAGGAGCATAAAGAATATTGAAATTCATAATGAAATGCTAACACGAGTTGAAAGTTTAATTGCAATGATTGTGTATCGCCAAATGTCCCCAATTATTTTAAAATATCATAATTGGCTAATTGGATTTAACACTTAAGATTTTTAAAAAAGTATTTATTCAAATCAGGTAGTAGTTGTCGCTAAAGTGAATTCAGGCATATATAAGCTACCTTAATGTTAATTATCCAGTTTTGCCCAATCTGGATGTAGGAAGTTTAATAGTTTATCATGATGTTGACATACAGTCAAACCCTGATCTCGACATTGCAATATAATATCGAGACCTAGAGGGCTTCTTATCATATCTGAAGACTTTTTTTTTACATAAATTTGTATTTGGGAATAATTCTGGATTTGCAGGAAAATTGCAAAGTGAGTACAGAGAGTCCCTATATTCTTTACCAGCTTCCCCTGATGGTACCATCTTATTTAGCTATTGTAACGTTGTTGAAGTGGAGAGAGAAGTTTTGGCATATTGCTATTAACTAAATCTTAGTCTTTATTTGGGTGTCACTGATTTTCCACTTTATCTGTTCCTGGATCTAATCCAAGGATCCCACACTGCATTTACCCATCATGTGTCTTTAGTCTTTTCTGGTCTGTGTAGTTTTTAAGATTTTTCTTGTTTTTCGTGACCTTGACAGTTTTAAGCAGTATTGTCAGGTATTTTGAAGACTTCTTTCAGTTTGTATTTGTCTGATGTTTCTCACATGGTATACCAGTGTTATGATGTTTTGGAGTGAATTCCATAGAGGCACTGTGTCCTCATGATATCATATCAGAGGTACATAGGATCAACATGAATTATCAATGGTGCTTTTTACCATGATCACTTGTTTAGGGTGGTATTTGCTAGGGTTTTCAGGTGTAATGTTTCTATTTTTCACATTCCATATTCTGTTCTTTGGGAGTGAGTCAGAGTCCAGCCTACATGAGAAGTGGTGGTGGTGGTTGAATTAAGCTTAGTCCTCTGGAGAGGGAGTATCTATACATGTTGTTTGGAATCCTTCTATAAGGAAGATTTGTTTCTTCTTCTGGAGGAGTTTTAAAAATAGGATTTCATAAAATCACCTGTGAACTGGTTAAAAGTGACTAAGTCCACACTTAATATTTAAACCTTTTATAATTTAAACATGCTAATTCAGTTTAGAAGTAACAGATAATAAAAATAATGCAGCAGTTAGGATTGTTTCCAGATTCTCTTTGTAAGGGGCCTCATGAAACAAATTCTCTAATCTGTTCAATCTTCAGCCTCCAAACTATTTTGAAGCATGTACATGTTTTGAAGTCAGTAAATGTTTATTCATTTATAAATCATATGTATGCATTGCTGATCTAATATGTACATTGGGAAACGTGTAAAACTAATTTAAAGAATGTGCTAAAAGTCTACGTATAAATAGAACAGTATTTGCTAATATTTGAAACGTAGTGTGTTGCCAGCATTTTCCTAAATGTTCTTGCATGTTTAATAAACTTGATAATAGGGGCACCTGGGTGGCTCAGTGGGTTAAGTGTCTGCTTTTGGCTCAGGTCATGATCCCTGGGTCCTGGGATCGAGCCCTGCCATCATCAGGCTCTCTGCTCAGCGGGGAGTCTGCTTCTCCCTCTGCCCCTCCCTTGCTCATGTTTTCTCTCTCCCTCTCTTTCAAATAAATAAAAATCTTAAAGTAAAAATACCTCGATAGTCACAGCAAACCTATGAAGTCAGAACTATTACTATTCACTTTTCATATATGAGGAAATTGGGACAAGAAACATTAAGTCCTCTGTCGGAAGTCACAGAACTAGTAAGTGATCAAGATGGGATGGTTCCCAGGCAGGCAGTGTGGGAGCTTTTGCTCTTCCTACTGAACTTTGCAAGATCTTGCATTTCTTTTCCTTCCTCACTTTGACAGGATGCAGCTTCTGCTCTGGGTTTTGTGCAACCCAGGGTTGAGACCATTCCTTTCAAGGGTGTATCCAAGGCGTAATTCAGGACCTGTGCTGATTTACTTCTATGCGCCAGTGCTGGTTTTGTCCCATGCTTGTCTGTGCCGCATGGCCCATTGTATCACCAAGGCTCTTGGGGAATGTGGTTTACTCTTTTCTTGTGCCCTTGGTGGGGACAGAGTCATGGAAAATTTTGCTTCACTTTCTTACCTCCTGGAAAAGCTCTATCTTGCTGCCACCCTGTGTCTCTAACGTGAGCCTGTGGGAGGGATGCCTTGTTCATTCATTAGCGCCTACCATGTGGCAGTGACCACCAGTTGGTTTTGCACTGTGTGCTGGGAGGAGGGAAGGAATTGCATTACTGCAGTGGCAGGGGAAAAAAAGTCTATCTCGGTTTGGGATGCCAACATGAAAATGATTTCAGGGAAACTCAGTGCTATGGAGGTTCTTTCTATATCCTGTCTTTAAAAATCTCCCAGGCAACAGTTACTTGGATTATTACTGTTGAATCACTTTATGGCCAATATTCTATGGGTCACATAGACTCATATTATATTTTTTTCTTCTTATAAAAATGAATGTTGCTTTTTTTTATAAAAGACAAACACAGGGGTGCCTGGGTGGCTCAGTTGGTTAAGCATCTGCCTTCGGCTCAGGTCATGATCTGGGGGTCCTGGGATTGAGCCCTGTGTCAGGAACCCTGCTCAGCGGGGAGTCTGCTTCTCCTTCTCCCTCTGCTCCTCCCCCAACTCATGCTCTTTCTGTCTCTCTCGCAAATGGATAAATAAAATCTTAAAAAAAAAAAAGACAAACATAACCATTGGAGAATATTGAAACAGAGAGAAAAGATAAAAAAAGAGGTTAAAAATACTTGTAAATTTCTCCCACTCGAAGATAATTCTTATTATCAATTGGATGTCTTTCTGTTCAGCCTCATTTCTAAATGAGGGAAATATGCATATATCCAGGTACAAATGTGTGTGTACGTTTATATATATTTTCTAATTTGTAATAAGGTAGATTGTATTTTCCTTTAAAAATGATTTGTCAGAACTCCTTTATGTTGGTTAATTTTTTAACCTGCTTTTTAAATTTTTTATTATTATGTTAATCACCATATATTACATAATTTGTTTTGGTGTACTGTTCCGTGCTTCATTGGTTGTTCATAACATCCAGTGCTCCACGCAGAATGTGCCCTCTTTAATACCCATCACCAGGCCAACCCATCCCCCCACCCTCCTCCCCTCTAGAACCCTCAGTTTGTTTTTCAGAGTCCATCATCTCTCCTGGTTCGTCTCCCCCTCTGACTTACTCCCCTTCATTCTTCCTCTCCTGCTATCTTCTTCTTTTTCTTTTTTCTTAAAATATGTTGCGTTATTTGTTTCAGAAGTACAGATCTGTGATTCAACAGTCTTACACAATTCACAGTGCTCACCGTAGCACATATCTTCCCCAATGTCCATCAGCCAGCCACCCCATCCCTCCCACCCCCGACCACTCCAGCAACCCTCAGTTTGTTCCTGAGATTAAGAATTCCTCATATCAGTGAGGTCATATGATACATGTCTTTCTCTGATTGACTTATTTCACTCAGCATAACACCCTCCAGTTCCATCCACGTCATTGCAAATGGCAAGATCTCATTCCTTTTGATGGCTGCATAATATTCCATTGTGTATATATACCACATCTTCTTTATCCATTCATCTGACGATGGACATCTTGCCTCTTTCCACAGTTTGGCTATTGTGGACATTGCTGCAATAAACATTGGGGTGCACATACCCCTTCGGGTCCCTACATTTGTATCTTTGGGGTAAATACCCAGAAGAGCAATTGCTGGATTGAATGGTAGCTCTAATTTCAATTGTTTGAGGAACCTCCATACTGTTTTCCAGAGGGGTTGCACCAGCTTGCATTCCCACCAACAGTGTAGGAGGGTTCCCCTTTCTCCACATCCCCGCCAACATCTGTCGTTCCCTGACTTGTT